>NC_080187.1:180895075-180945075 GCF_030028045.1 Hippopotamus amphibius kiboko
CCATGTGTTGCTGACCATCCAACACAAAGCTCCCCATGGGCTGACCCTCTGGACTATACGCTGCTCCTTGGCTCACTGAAGGATCAAGAAGAAAACCTGATTGTAGTCATTCGAGGACACAGAGGAGAAAGAAGAAAAGATATACCAAACAATCAGCAATTGTTCCTGCTGCAGCACTGAAACGTTACAGCAACAACGTGGTTGGCGCTTCAAAATAGGGGGTGTGGTCTGTATGTGTGGTTCTAGGATTGAGGTTAGAGGTATGAGTGGCTTTAAAAAAGGTTCTGGAGGAGAGACTTCACCAGCTTGTTTAACAGGTGGGCCACCCTCTGCAGCTTTTGCTTCTCAACTTCCTTCTCGATTAGGGGGAAGAGGGACAGGGAAGTTAGGGGTATCTGATGTATAGATATTGCCACGTGCTGTTAAGTTAAGATCTCCTGATCTTGCATCTCTGGTGGCTTACTAAAATTTCACATCAGACACAAACACTTGAAATTCGAGCACAGTTTTACAAGGTTAAACAGACTCAACAGAACATTCGCTTTTTCACTCATACCGAAGAAAATGTAAACACGGTAAATATATTTCAATTGTTTTATATTCTTCTCCAACAGGCCCCCGGCGTCCATTAGTGGGACGATATTTCAGTGTTATTGGGGAAATTTCGCCAAAGGAAACTAATGTCCTTAAATTCTTTAAACGGAGGCCACAGTTTAAATCTCCATCCCGTCTGACACCCTCGTGAGTGACAACGGTCATCGCCTACATGGAAACGAGCTTTTCCTTTTTTTCCACAGACCTCCTTGCAGGCCACCACAAGCCCCTAGTAAGCTAAGGAAATGCCTGTTTCAGAGCAGAATGATTAGGAGTTCACGCGGATGGCTCTGACAGTACCGTGTAATGACGGCTTGAGAGAAACGGAGAGATACTGTGAGAAAAACCCACATGTTTTTGTGGGATGGATGGGAAGCATTTTAATAAAAAATAATGCTGGCAATGGAGCACGTCAGGCTTTCATAGAATATTATGAATAGTCAAAGCAAATGAATGGATACAATGAGTCTAACAGGGGATGTTCCAGGAGTGAAAGCAACGCGCACACCAAGGAATTGTGGGTAAGGAGAAAATGAGAGTGTCCTAATGATTGGATGCAGACAAGCAGTGAGTAATTCCAGAGCTCACAGTCAAACAAACTGCTTGTGGCACTAATACGTGTGCCCAATTACCAATTCAGAAAGAAAATAAAAAGCAGTTTCAGTAGAGTCAGGGTGGGAAATCTCTAATTAGCACCAATTAGCGAAGTTGCTTCCTAGAAGGGAATTCTGGGGACATTAAAAAACAAGTTCTCCCAGAATGCCTGATGGAAGCATTTCTTTACCAGGTGATGAAACTCCTTAAGTATAACTTGAGGAGGATTTGTGCCTGTGGGATGTGAACATAGATGCGAGTTGGAACTTGCCTGCTCGATTTGACTGGTCAATCATGGGCTGTACTATTCTTCTTCTGGCATTAATAAACCTGAAACAGAACAGAGACGTCCAGTCAGCAAATGCAATTTCTGTGCTCCGTGAACACCTTGGCACGAACGCTGCGGAGAATTCAATACAATCGAACGTCTACTGAAAATTATATTTTAATTCAAGGCAATTTCCCTCTCCACGTTCAAAAATAGCTGAGTGGATCATCTCCTCCCTCATCTCATAACCAACTCGAGGCTAACTGGCTAAAAAGACTCCGGGAGAAAAAGAAGTTTTTCCCTGAGAAAACTTCTATTAATTTGCAATTGCGCTTCTGCCTCGTGAACAAGTCGGAATCTGGTTAAAGTTCACAGGCTGGAAGATTTTCCCCCTTTCCCTAAACTCCCCATCATAGGGAGACCCAGCTTCCCCTTGCAGCTGGTCATAAATGGAGACCAGGCTCTGACACTCGGCTTTCACAAGGTATTGTTAGGTCAGCAAAGCCATCAATTAGGCTGTCTGAAGTTTTATCACCAACACAGCAGTAATAAGTGCTGGCCAGAAAGACTTCTGCTCTTCGGCAACTCCTGCAGTTTAAGCCTGTAAAGTTAGGGGTCATTTAGAGGTCAGTGCCAGCTGGGGGCGGCCTTTCCAGTCTAAGCTGGGACACCCAGGGCAGGGATAAGGTAACTGCCAACCATAAACCCAGCCACCTTTCAACCCACTAGAAAGACAGAGCCTCAGGTACACATGGTTGATATTAGAGTCCAAGAAACATTTTCAAATCAGGTGGTGGCTGAATCACAGGAATGTAAAGGAGAAGCAGTTATTTCGTCTAGAAGCCTGGATCTAATTTTGTTGGAAATCCAAAAATAAGTGCCTACTTCATGTTACTTTAATGTTTAATAATGCCCATCAAATATTCATGTACAGAGTAAGATGATAAGAAATCTCCTTTATTTCTCCAAATTTAATAAAAACAAAACAATTTTCTACCATTTGTGAGTTACCCCTGTCCCTGTGCATTTAATGACACGCATTCCCCATACACTTGAGGTGATGCACAGGACTGACTGGCTGTGCGTTTCCAGGGGGGACATGGAGGCAGGGGGATGCCTAGTGTTCCTTCAAAATATCCCCGTGGATGACATTTCCCAGCACTGCCAGTTTCAAATCTTAAGTGCAGGAGGACTTCATGATTAATGAGTCTGCATGGGGTCACAGGCAGCAACTGAAAACTCATTCTTTGAAATTAGCCAGGAAGATTCTAGTGTGTGTTGGCAGCTCTGCGCTCCTATGGCGTGAAAGTCCCTTCTGTGGAGGACAGCAGCCCATACCCATTCAGGCCTCCTGTGGGCACTCTGGTGGGAATACAATTAGACTGAAGAAAAATAGCCTCGAGAAAACCAAAGGAGTCTTTTGCATATGGGGTTTGTTTGGCAAACAATGAACTTCTTTATTGCTTAAGAAAGTGTAGCTCAGGTTGTCAAAAACGCCCCCCCCCCCCCCCCCCCCCGGTTTGGGGAAGAAAGTGACAGGTTATGAGAAGTGAAAACAAAGAAGAGAGTGGAAACTGCATATGTATCCCCACTCGGCACCTTAAGTGGGGCTGAGGAATATCTGATCAGATAGATCACAAAGCCTTCCAGAAGTATACCTCACATGAGAGAAGGAACTTCGTGGTCTACTCTTTCCCTCACTGCTTTTACTGGGACCAAGGAGGACTGACCCCCAGAACTCTTTTCACCAGCTCAGGTTAAGACCAGTTGAGATGCTCAGGAGAGCGGGGGAAACCTTTCCTCTGCTCCTTGAAGTTTCCAATGGAGGACACACATGGCAGGGGTGTCACCTCTTTTTATGTGCTACTAATCCCGGTTTTGTTTTTTTCTATAGGCCAACTCTGTAGGTAAAACGAATTGCTATTTTTTCCCTTTTTAATTTCACCCTTTTACTCTTTTATTATTTGCATCTGGAGGTTGTTCCCTTATTTATGTCTCTCTCTCCAGTTCCCCAAACACTCCCTTCCTCACAGAGCTGCAAGGCATCATGGTCCTTAGTTCTCAGCAGGAGAACTCCACACTGTCTTCAAACAAATAATTACCGGGAAGGTTAGAGGTTCACTCAAAGGTCATTTCTTTGGATACTCGTCAGAATGTTTACATTAGTAAAAACAGGGTCTGCTCAAAAGGTTGTTCAATGGTGGATCCATAACAATGCACAACATTAAAAAAGCATTCTGTGTGCTCGCAGGTCTTTATAGACGCACTGAACTTGGAAATGCCACTCCAGTATTACATTTTCAACTAGTTACCATGGCATGGACTGGATGTTCACTAGCAGTTATGGCGATGGCCTTTCTTCACCCAGTTCTACTAAACAAATAGGCAGAGAAGCCTCTGAAGGTTTTCACTAGATCCTTTTACAAAGGGTCACAGAGATTTTGCTTTTTTTCACTGGGGCTCCAGTTAGCCTCTCTGAATTGTTGTTCTCAAACAATGTCTGTGATCCATAGTGCTGTATCTTGCCAGATTCCTGATTCTACCACATTCTTTCAAATCACGCAGAATTTTTAAAACATATGGGCCCCAATTTTTCAGAAATCTCTTAACATACAACTCCTGCCAATTGTCAACTCCCCTGATCTTGGGATATCTTATGAACACCATAGACGTTATTATTAAAATTAACAATTAACGAGCTGACTGTAAGAACACTTTAACACTAAACAATGAAATTACCCCACTGCACTCATGATCCGCAGACCACTCTTAGAAAACACACCCATGTACATAAAATGAAGCCATTTAAGTATAGATTTAAAAAATCAAACAAGGAGTAATTTTTGTTTATTATCAGTAATGTGAAATTTCCAAATATGGTCTTTCCCCCAAATTACATAACATGAAATTTTTTTCCACTTCCTATGATCTATATTTTAAAATGAAGCTATTCAGTGCTCAAACAGTAAACAGAATATCAAGTTTTGATTATACTGAAAATGTGAAGAGCCTAAGTTGAAAACAGACTGATGTTCCATCTTTCAGGGTCCAAACTCCATTCATATGGAAAAACGCAACTCACTGGTTCGAAGACAAAAGACATCTTAAAAGGCTCAAAAGGTTTCTTGGATATTAAATGGGTCTTACAAAATAACATTTTGATGAGTTAAGTGTAAATGAATCAGACACATATGGAATAAGTTATCCTTGAATTTCACACGGGTTTAAAAACTAAGGGGAAAAGAGGGTGTTGGCAAAAACATTTTGGACTTTGCCAAACCCAAAACATTTGAAAAATTGCTGAAGACATCCAACTAACCAAAATGCAGCAAGCTGCACCCAACTTTAATGAAAACCCCCACAAGTTATTTCCAATCCAAAGACTGTTAGGTTTTTCATCTGTATCTGATATTAAAAAATTCTCTAAGTTGTAATGTCATCCCAGAATGATTTTGAAGTGGAAGACATATACTTTTCTATTGGTACAAACTATTTCACCCGAAATCACAAAGTCTTCTTAGATATGAAATAGCTCTTAAAAGCATTCTGAGGTTTGTACAACTTGCGTGTAAAATGTGCCATGTATGATAAATGCCATAAATAAAATGTGCTAGTAAGCCTAGTGCCTTATCCAGATTTCACTTAAAAATTATTTTTCGTTAGCCTCATTGTGACTTTTTTAAGGGCTAGAGATAATTCCATTAGTGACTCCTCAGGGAATGAGTACCCTAAAGTACACCAGTTCCATTGATTTGTATTGAACACAAAGTTAGTATCCAGGCTCACACAAAAGCTCTGGAGAGGGTCTACTGAGACTACTTTCTCACTAAATTTTACTAAAATAGAAAATGCATTAGTATGTGTGATCCTTAAAAATTATATACTTAGATGGTTAGCTTAAAAATAACTTAATTACAGAAATAAATTCAATGACTTTCCAAGCATCAAGAGGCCTTTTTGAGTCAAGTTAGAGTGAAACATATATATACCTATATATTAAAAAGAATAAACCCAAGAGAGGAAAATATCACTGAAATCTCATCTTGTGGGAGAGAGGTCTCCCACAACCCCACAAAAGAGCCAAATTTTCTGCAACCGAAATCTGACCATCAGGATTTTTCTTTTACAATGTTTTCACTCTCCAGCACATTTCAGATTGACAGAAGTAGACTCAGGTGTCATTCCTGACTTTTGGTTGATTCCTTTTCCTTTCTTGTTCTCCCTCTTTATAAATGGCTGATAAATCCCTCTTTCTGGTTCACTAACTTCACGCCCCACCTGGTACCCCATTCCTTTCGGCAGCATTCCTTTTGTTACATAAAGATCAAGGGATCCATCCAAGAAGAGGAGATAACAATTATAAATAGATATGCGCCCAATACAGGAGCCCCTCCATACATAAGGCAAATGCTAACAACTATGAAAGAGGAAATGCAAGGCAGAAATGGAGACACAGGTGTAGAGAACAAACACATGGACACCCCGTGGGGAAAGCAGGGAGGGTTGGGGGGGAATGAATTGGGAGATTGGGACACCAAATTGTACACTCTAAATATATGCTGTTTATTGTCCGTTAACTGTATCTCAATAAAAGTTCTTAAAAAAGAAAGTGCAGGCCTCCATGGAGTCAACTGGAAAGATGCCAGCCCTGAACCCTCTGAGGAGGAATCAAGAATCCCCAGAACTGAAGCTTTTGCATAGATTGGTCTGGGCAAGGAGGGGGGCTGAACTGCTGAAGAGGGATCCGATCAATTTGGAAGAGGTGTTGTAGGCAGCTTGGTGATTGGGGACCTGTTAAAAAATGAAAAATCTCTGTTTCTCCACTCTCCCCAGCCATGGGATGCATTGGTGAAGGCGCTTGTGCACAAAGCTTGCTACTGGTTGGGGTTTGCAACAGGGAAGCCTCAACCGGGGCAAGTCAGTTATCACGTTTCGTCATTGTTTTCTTAGTTCACAAAGAAAGCATGTCTTTTTCTGTGCTGTGGTTGTGGCTAAGAGTGGGGTTTCCTCAATGAGACACACTGAAAAGGCTGAATCACTGATTTAAGCAGTTTTAATGCCTTTGAATGTATACTCCGACTCGCAGGTGATTGAGTCACGTCTCAAACGTAAGTTTCTCACCGGTGGCCAGATAGTGGGTCTTTTCTCCAACACATCTGTGAGCAAAGTCAGGTAAACAAAGGAGATTCGTGGGCCACTTCGGGACACATTCATGGCTCATAATTTCCCAGAGCTACAGCTTAATTTATAATTTGATAGATACTAGATTGTTCTACAGCTCTCAAAACACCACAAACTAATACTTATAAATTTACAATATGAAAACATATTAATCTGGAATCACACGCCTTTCATAGCTTTCTGAGTATGCCTTGAGCAGTAGAGTGTTTATGCTGACAGGAGAGGCCCTGGGCAAAATTATCAAGTAGGTGATGTGTATCTTTTGGTGACCTTCTACTGTTTTCTTCCAAATGCTTTCTTTTATCTAATTCTTCCCACAAGTTAGGAGGGCTCACGTAGGTTCTTTATTAAAATACCCTACTTTGGGTAAACCATTCTCAGTTATTGTTCCATATTCCAGACTTCTCCATAGTGCAAAGTGATGAAGAGGATGGGCTCATATTTTCTGCCCTTTCCTTGCTGTGTCACCTTGGGCAAGTTTACATGGACTGCCAAGCCTCAGTTTGATTCCTATCCATAAGCTGGGGCAATAGCTGGGCCCAGACTGTTTGGAGGATTAAGGGATGTAAAATCATCGTGCCACAGTACCTGGCGCATAGCAAGGGCTCGTTAAATGTTAGCTTACACTCAAAATGCATCTACCCCGTGTCCCTTCCTAAAGAGCTCTGTTCTCTTACAGGTAATAATTAAGGCTATGTGGGCTATGATTAAACAAAGCCATGCTGAGTTGATAAGAGGGTAATAATGTGTTGTACTCCTGCAGGTAGCATGTGCCCATGTAGTGGGGTCTTCCCAGAGATTACAGCTAATCCAAGTGTGTAATGTCATGGTGGAGATTTTAGACTCTGGAGTGGGAATCTGCTGGGGGTCAGGGTAGAGGGGTGAGCTATTTTGGAATCACTCTCTTAATGGTTCTCTAGATCCATGGACCAGCCACATCAACATCACCTCAAGCTCGTTAGAACTGCAGAAATACAGTGGTCCCCACCTTGGCACTACTGAATCTGAGTCACTATTCTAAAAGATGTCCAGGTGACATATGCACATTTAAGTCTGAGAGTTTCTGCTCTAGGTCACATACCAAACACATGATCCAGTACTCTCACTAAGAATAGAAACTTACAGAGATCAAGTTTTAATCAAGAACCTTAGCTGTGAAAATGCACATGCTATTCTCTTTAGTCATCTCGGATCTAAACAGTCCTTTAATCACTTGCCTTGGGCAACAACAATTTATAATAATACATTTTACTCCATCGGTTCCTCCTAAAGGAAAAGCTGGACCAGTGAAGTGTGTTTGTGGAAATTTCTCTCTCAAGAATGGACAGCAGGAAAATGGTTGGCTTCTATTTTTATTTCATGTAATTTTGCACTGAGTTTTTAATAATAAGTATGATTGTTTTGTAATTAAAAAAATGTTTAAAATGACCTGGAGAATTTGGCATCCTATTTGACTGAGGCGTATAGGTCCAACAGTAGAGACGTTTTAATAAAAGTATTTGAGAAATTCTGGTAAGATAGGGAATAATCTTTTATTTTCTTTATAATACTGAGCAACAGTAAACACTATTCCATAAGTATAATCGCGCCCGATGGCACGTAACAAAGCATCCCAGCAGGTTATGATTTTGAAGCACTGTTACTCTTCCAGAATGCCATCAGATTATTCATATGTGGCTATTTATCATGCCCTATAAAAGTGATCTTTCAAAGCTACTTGAAAGCAAGGGAGGAGAAAATACGCAAACTTCTTTAGCTATTCATATCTAGATTCTATCCTCTTAAAGATAAAATACTAAGTCAATAGACATAAGTTGTAGTATATTACCTCATCCTGTACATGATTTATTGCAGATGGAAATCAACTAGAAACTGAATTACTCTGAAAGTTTTACTACTGACATTAAAATTCCAGATCTGTGTACCTACACTCCTAATAGTGCTTCTGAAAACAATTCTTTGCAGACACGGACAACACATCTAACAACTTTATTCGGCTCCATCAGCATAAAAAGCAGGAGTAATCATTTTCAAAATTACCAATTATCAAGTACCCGTTCATCTATCTGAACACTATTGCCCGACTGGGCTCTGAAAAATCAACCAGTCACTTGACAATCGGTTACACACATTTTAGCCAATTCTCATCATGTTCCTAGCCATTTGCTAATTCGTGCTAACCAGAGAAGATCCCAACAAATCTAGTATCTCTTTAGCTTTCAAGATCGTCTTTGATTGGAGTATTAATTCTCTATCCTACTTCTTAGTGGAAGCCACCTAAGCATTAACTTGCCAAAAATACACCAAGCTGTTTAGCAATTATGTATTAGCTATGTTTGAGGAGATCAAGATGCACTCGCATGCCCTTTGCTATGGATATCTCTCTGATTAGCTTGTCATCTGCTCGGAAGAAGATGTAGGCGGATTCTCCCATACAGTCTAGCAGGCCAGCTGTTAGCTGCCTGTCAAGCCCTCAAGTGGACAAGTAGTCCAGGAGCAAAAATGTCACTCCTTTGATCTGGCAAGGAGCAGCTGCTGATTTATAGAGTAGGACTTTGTTCTTCCGTTCTATTTTACTTTCTTTCCTAAGGCAGAACCACAAAATCCAGGAGAAAAAAAAAGTGCCGTTCCCAGCAACATCAACAAGCTCTGACAACTGCAACAGGGTTTTTCTTGGCCCGAACAAAGCTCTCAGGCATCTCCTTTGACGCTCACCTTTCCCTCCCCCCACCCCACCTCCCCACCATTTTTTTGCAATGCGGTAGTTATTGTTTAATTCAGCTTCTGTAAATGGAATGGACTGTGGCCAGCAAGCCTGGGGCATAAACACACCTGTATGAAAGGAGCCTTATTGTAGCAACCATCTACAAGCAAGCTCGCATGAACCACCCGTTCCTGAGTTCAGAAAGAATGCTCCCTTTTTTTCGACAGCAAATTTTACCCTAAGTGAGTTTCTACTTTTGGTGCCACCAACCTATGATGACCACATTTGAACTGTTTCCTCTTCCATAGCATAATGCTCTTTAAATCCAAGAGAAAAAGGAATGCGATTTTTTAAATCTGTGAGCAAACAGAGGCATCAAAAATGTTTATTCACTGTCTATAATATCAATCACTAAGCCCCGAATTAAACAGCATCCAGAAAGGCTCTCGCAAATGCGATATCAAAGATGCCATAATGTTGATTTCGTTACCACTGATTTATACTGACACAAGCTTCCCTGAGTAATATATAAGGAAAAAAATCAACAACAAAAATCTCCATAAGCCATATGCATCGCCTTGCTAAGAATTAAACTGGTTTCAAATGCATGCTCCTGTTCTCAGTGGATACATCTGTCATGTCAGAGATGCCCTGTCAACCAAGTGGAACAGGAAACAATGTGGCCTTGAGATAAACTGTGAGAAGGCATTAGCCATATGCATGTGCGCACACACATACATGTACATGTATGTATAGGTATATATACACACACACCAGGCAATAAACCCTGGCTAAGTTTTCTGTGCTGCTGCGGAAAGGAAGGATAAGAAGGGTTATCAACTCTAGGATATTTAGACATGTTACCACATCGTCCAAGACAGAAATTCTGTAGGTGGTGGGAATGCTGAAAACGAAGGAGAAAAGAACGGTTGCTGAAAATCCTTGCTTTTCCACCATCATGCCGTGTTGTAGTGTTTACTCTCTTCTCCCCTCTCTCACTTTCCAGGGCAAACAGACGTTTTTCTCAGCCTCATCCCTCGCTTTATCCTATGTCCCCCTTTGGTCAGTCAACAGTTACTCAGCACGCACCTCCTCAGTGTGCAGAGAATTGTCCTAGTAGAGCTTTCTCTGGGAGTGCATCTGTATCCCAGGCAGAGACGGGGTTCTGGAGGAGGAAAGTTAGGGGGTAGGAAGGGCGGCAAGGTATAGAGAAGCAGGGACTGTGTATGGCCTATTTTCATCCTTTTTCAGTCCTAAAAAATTTGGAATGAATAAGTGTTCAGGTCCACAGTAATCTGTACGTGTGTCACACGCTGATCAATCTTCTACATTCTGTACCTAATGGAATACAAGTTTAATGACAAAATATGACAAGGTCATATATAATAAGAAGTTATATAGAAGATGTAAATATATAATTATATGACTCTCTGTGTCCATATATATATTTAAAATTTTGTAAGTGCAATTCAAGCCTTAAGATTTTTACTCCTCACAACCACAGAAACAAACTGAAAGGCACAATTTGAGAATACATGAAAATTACAAATCAATGCAGTCCACAACTCAGAAAAGAAGTATGATGGGGTCAACAGAGAAGTCAGATGGAGGTTAATCTTTGGATTCTTGGAGGAGGATAGTCAGACCAGATTAAAAGAGTACAGATTATTGGGAAGGGAAGAAATAGGGAAACGGCATGTGTGAAGACACTGAGGCAGACCAAGGCCCACTGTGTGCAAGGGAGGCTATAGGCACTGAGAGGCTCCTGGTTTTGGTCTGGAAAACATCTAATAGACAAACTGGTGGAGGAGCTTTCCTTTTTCCAGCTTTATTGAGATGTAATTGATATATAACACTGTGTAACTTTGATATATAACATTGTATAAGCTTAAGGTATACAACATGTTGATGTGACACATTTATATATTACAAAATGATTAGCATTATAGCATTAGCTAACACCTCCATCTCATCACATTATTACCATTTCTTTTTCCTGGTGAGAACATTTAAGATCTAGTCTCTTAGGGACTTTCAAGTACATAATACAGGGTTAATTATCACCACCAGGCTGTGCATTAGATTCTCAGAACTTATTCATCTTCTAACAGGAAGTTTGTACCCTTTGACCAATATCTCGCTATTTCCCCCACCCGGGTGAAAGTTCTTGAGTGACAAATTGAAACTCTGAAATTCCTGAAGGGTGAAATGATAAAATATGGTGCTTGAGGAAGATCTATTCTAAGAGTTATGTATGAGTTGATGAAAAGCTAGAAGCTAAACAATAGAAAGCTATTATAGTCCAAGCAGAAGAGGGAAATAAAGTGAACTCAGACTAGTGTGGTAGAAATACAAAAGAAGTGGGACATGTGGCTTGGAGAACTGCTGAATTATGCTTAGATGGCAAAGAAGAGATACAAATATAAAAGATATTAAAACGGATAAACCTGAGAATCTACGTCTGATATGCTGTGGTATACATTTGAGGAAAACTGAAACTCTTGGAGGAATTCCTATTTGTTGTGGCAGGAAGAGGCAAACTCAACCTTCCAAGTGTTACCTTTGAGTTGACAGTGGGACTTTGAGGCTGTGAAGCTAGGAAGGCCACTTAAGATAAAGGACAGAAGAAGAGTGAAAGGTTAGAAAGAAGCAACTTTAACTTCAAAACCCTCTCATCTCTTACACTCTCCAAAACTAGATGAATGTTTCAGACTGTGGCAACAAGTATAATAAACTAACTACTTCCAAAAAAATTACTTCCTCTTCATATATCCTCCAGATTTTACAAAGTCCTTTATCTAACAATGGCTGGTCAAGTTAATTGTCAGTAAAAAAAAACCTTTATTCCTATTAGGTCCAGCTTGTTTTTTTCTTTTAATTCTGAGATAATTTGTGTGACTGGATTTAGAGGCCAGTGGTAACAGTGTACCTGGCACGCTGAGTACCACTACACAAGTTGTGTTCCACTTCATGCCTAATGGAATTTACGAAAGAGTTTTAAAAATTGGAGATGGAAAAAATACACCGGAGACTGTATGTTTTCAGCAAGAGCGTAAGACAGTCAAGGGTGGGTTTTCTCCAGGTAGAGACAACTAATTTAGAAGAGAACTGATAGGACAAAGTGTTACATTGAAAAGGGACTCCATTAAGTGTGATGGCTTCCAAATTGTGTCCTCCCTTCAAACCATATTTTTCTTTTTAAATGGGCTTTTAAAGTGAAAAATATAGCACTTCACCCAAAATGGTGTGGAAACAAATGGTTCTCAAGTCTCTATTCTTCAACTCGGGCCAAACCACCCCAACACCAGCCATCTAAAGCCACTTGGTGTTTGGAGGGACGGGGCTTGCATGAGAATGTCCCGGTGGCCCTTTCATTTGTCTGTGGGGCTCCTTTCTCTGAAGCAGCAGGGGAGACCTCAGAGACCAGCATGGCATGCCAGGAGTGTTTGGATGGGCCAGCCTCTCATCCTTCTTCCAACTCTCCTGCTGGTTTAAAAGAAAGGATGTGGCAGAAGACACATCTGGAAGGTGGCAACATTCTTAGGGCCCTTTATCTATACCACTGCTTTCTTTAAATTGTAGCTTGGTCTCTTGTTTGAGAGGCTGAGATTTTAGCACTTTTAAAGGGAACCATAAGTGAGAAATCTCCTAGGTGTTAAGCTTTAGAGTGGCTTCAACCCAAAATACGAAAAAAAAAAAATGAGATTAAAACATAGAAAGTCAAGTAATATTAAGAAAAAGATCCAACAAACAAAATATCATAAATATGCATATATGGTACAGTCTTTCTGTTTAAACCAAATGCTATTTAACCAGTTAAAACTGGCATCTACTCCAGGTGCCAAAGGTAGAAAAATTGAAGATCTAAAACATTTCAAACTCACTTTAAATAAACTATACTTCAACAGCTATACATCTAACAATAATCTTTAAAAATTACTAGGAAAACATATCTTACATCAAGAGGCAAAAAAAAATCTATTCATAAACATATGACTTAATATCCTCACATTTATGATGATCAGACATTGAAGACCAAATTTCAAATAAAATTTTTTGAATGCCTTTTCTCAATAACAAATTAAACATCTTATACTTTGATTTGCAGCCGAGTAACATTCTGTATCTTCTTCAGAGATGTTATATGCAGTCTTTCCAATGTAATGGTATTATTACCCACAAAATTTTTAGCATCATCCCGTAATCATAAAAGACATAAAATATATCTTTATAAATCACAAGAGACTTAGCAAACCAGCAGTTATGCCACCTCTGCTTTAGTCCTTAAATATTTTAGCTTTAGAGGGTTAGTTAGTGGATTTCTTTCCCCCCGACTGGCAGAGAAATAAAGACATCAACCTTTGATTCTGGTATTCCACACAAAGCTATAGTCTCCAACAGACAAAGAAGCAAACACTTTGCACTGCAATTTGAAAGAATTTTTTTTTGCATATTCACATTTCACATCTATCAGAATTTCCTAAAGTGGCTTAACTAGTTAGAAATAGAAATGATACCATTGAATCATCTCCATTTTCACAGTAAAGATAAAGTAACATAAAAATAATTTAATATAGAAATTGGCTTAATGCTATATAATAATGTACATGTAAACAAAAAGGCAATTAATAAGCATAACGTTAATATGCTAACTAACTAGGAACACACTATTTCTTCTGTGTGGGATGGCCTTTCTCCCATGGCTATCTGGTTAACACACCATTCAAAATTCTTATCAGAGAACATCTTTTTGAGGTAACTTCCTTGATTCCACAATTAGAGAAAGAAGCACTTCTTCAGCCAGGAGAACCTGGCTCATAGGCTCATCACAACATTTATTCAATACTATAATCACAATTTTCATGTCTAGCTTCCCACCAGGTAGCCCTAGAGAGCAGGACCACATCTTAATTCTATGTTACTGAAAGTGTGTCAAGCATGCAGTGCATCTTCAATAAAATGTATGGTGAATGAGTAACTAAATGACTGAATGTAAAAAAGGTTCCTCCGTTTTGGAAACAATGTCAAACTGAGAATGGAAGAGCCCAGAGGGATTTTCTTATCCTCATTTTGCAAGTGGCTGAATAGCTGAAGCTCTGATGAAATAATTTTCCCTAGAATGGGGGCAGAGCTAAGATGGGAAATAACTCTGGCTTCCTGGCTCTGTGTAGTTATCTTTGCACTCAGAAACAACTAAAGACACAAACTAGAGGCATTAGTTGAAAGGTGTGAATCCATCTGGCATTAGAGATGCCAGGCAAATCTTGCATACAGGTGTGAAGGAAGAGAAGGACTTGACTTGGCAGAAAGTAGGCATCAGACTTTTCTAGGCTGGGGAACATTGGGGCATGATAAGTCCAGCTGACTGAGAGGAGAGAATAAGCTTGCACTAATGGGAGCTGAGGTCAACGGAGTATTACGGGGGTGTGTGTGTGTGTGTGTGTGTGTGTGTGTGTGTGCTGGGACAGAGGAACAGTGAGTAGAAAGTGAAGGAGGAAGGTTTGTGAGATGGAGAAAGGAAAGGAGAATAGAAAACTTTCTTAAAATATTTTTTTCTCATTATATCTTTCAAATTGTGCTCTGGAGGACACTGGTGTCCATAAGTGGTGGTAGGTCAAAGTACAGTAGGGAAACAGCACTAAGTGAAACAAGGTAAAGATGCATTCTTTGCAGCAAGTGACGTCACAGCCTTTAATAGGCCAACATACATCATGAATCTCTAATAAAGAATGATAGTACAAATAAATTCTTCACTTTAGTTAAGATTTTGAGGGGCACTAGGGTCCTAGGATTTGAAAAAAATGAAGCATTATTTTTTTAACTGAAATTTCATTTTTAAACCATTTATCCATTTGAAAATAGGATTTCCAGGTTCCTACTTCCCCAAGTCAGACTCAGAGATAGAGAACCATTTGTAAGGCTCTTGTTTTATATCTTACCTGTTCACAACACCCCCTCCCAAGATTATCATAAAACCCAACTACTCCATTGCCCTTTGACCCCCCAAAAATGTGCAGGCTGAAAATGTTCTCTAGAATTTCTCTATCTCAAAGGTAGTTTGATCATTAGGTGATGATTTTAGGCTGGGATGTTTCTCTAACCTTTTCCTTTTCCTACTTTTCTCATATTTTCTTTCTCAATGAAATATTTAAAAAACAACAACTATCACTGGGTATTTTGCTATGTGTGACTAAAATTTCTGCTTCAAAAATGATTCAGAAACTGAAGAGTAATCTTAAATCTAGGAGTTTTTTTGGCAACACCCTCTGCATCTTTCATTAATCAGAACTAAAATTTGGGCTGTGGCCATCTAACTTTAGCATGTCGACTACATGTGTTAGATACTTCTGTGTACAGAGGGTGGGAGATGGCGAGAAGAGAGACAGGAAGAGACCAGGTTGCAGGGGGAGCAGGATGTTGAGAAAAGGAAGAAATGAGAAGGGAAAAGAGACAGGAAAAGAAGAAGCGCTACTTTGGATAAAGTATATCAATGTGCATCCAATGCTCCTCCCTCCCCTCCCCCCTCCCCCACCCCCACCAATTCTACTTTCTTGTTTACAGAGCGTACAAGTACAAAATCAGCTTTTACTTATAACTGTGTTAAACACCGCCTGCCTGCCCTCTGAACCTCGCTGTCCCAGGATGAGGTCAGCCCGGTGAAGGGCTCCAGTTCTATAAGCAATCCTGTCATTCAGGCTAACAGCAGTGATTCACTCGCAGGAGGCAAAAATGACTCAATTGTTGGGCTTATTGACTCCAGGGAGCACAGCTACTCTATCATTACCATGGAGTGCAAACACCCTGAGCTCTGTTTTGGTCCACTTAAAATTACTATTTGCTGTGAAGGACTGGCAAAGCAATTCTTAAAATGATGGGGGTGAACGTCAGGCAAGCGCCATTATGGGCTTTTCCTTCCGTTTAAGCAGAAGTAAGCAGTGCAGGACTCGTTCTGAGCCTGACCCACTTATTTAACCTTTTGTTCACTTTGCTGTATTAACATATATTAACTGGCTATATAAGCCCTGGGGGGGATAACCACCTCATGACCAAATTACGATTCCATTTTCATGGGTAACCTCTCCTTAGGTGGAAATTAAGCCCCAACATAAATACACTGTAGGTCCACATAGAATTAAGGAGGGATGCCCCCAAACAGACGCTGAACGCCAGTCCTGCAAAAGACCACAGCAATCGCGGAGAGGTTGGGTAAATTATACACTAAAGTATAAAGTAAATTTTAACTATTTGAAAAACCAAATAAATTTAATTAAATAAGTTACAAAATTATTTTCCCGTCTCTTATCTACTCCCCTTGGTTCATATCCATGACATACTGATGTTGCATAATTGCTCTTATGGAATGCTACAGCTCAGAGCCATAATGAGCTGCCTTTGCACAAAGGCAGCAAAAGTGGTTTCCCTACAGAGTTATCTTCTCAATTATTTATACTTGCAACACTTTTACATAATGGCAGTTTTAAAATCAAACAAACAAAGCAAACCGTACAATAAAGGAAGGAGACAAGAAGGTGCAGGGACCTTTTCTTTCTTTTTTGAAAACCAGAAGGGAGAGCAGGCCACATACAGTCAGCTGAATTTGGTTCCTCGAAAAGTCTCGGGGGCCCTGTGACCAGATGACATGAAAGCATTTGAGATTGCCACCTTGGTGAGGGATTAGACACGCTCTGCATACCTGCCTTGCTTTTAATCTGTCATATCCAAATATATAAAGGAATGCAAACTTAATTTTTGCCTTTTACGAGTTGGTCTTTGAAAATTCCTACCCAGAAGACTTGACCCCCACTCCCCGCTTCTGGGAAAAAAAAAAAGTGCTAAACTGTCAAAATGATGTCAATGTAAACAGAGCATGGCTGTGTGTGTCACAGTGGTCCCCCAGGCTGCAGAGGGGCTGGCCGGTTTTTATGGCGCTTATTTTCACTGTCCACACCTGCCTTTGGTTAATCACTCAAGAACTTACACACAAAAGAGAAAAAGCTACTTTGCAGTTCTACTAAATACAGATATACAAAATAAGATAAAGGGTATATTTAAACATTATGGTAAAATTATAATGTTATGTCTCATATTTAATTTTGGAACCTCTTTGAAATGGACTGTTGCTGCTGCCATCAAGTTCCAATGTCTTTTGTTCCCAGCACTCAGCGTCGCTGCCTCTTCGGAGTAGATGTTCAATAAATGCTAGCCTGGTTATTTTTCCAAGTTAATCTACAGATGTGCTTGAAGAGCTTATACGTTAAGAAATTAAAAGCGAACTTTTGACAGGACATACCTTTTGGATCTGCATAAAATCTGCATTTTGTTTAAGATTCTCCATTAACAAGCAGAGGTTCCAGCCTTTTAGGAGGAAGTTACCACCTTTACTTAAAGAGTTTTTCCTCATCAGTAACAGCCAGGCATAGATCTGTGACTGAAGGCATTCACTATCAATGCCAGCAAAACACTGCTTTTATATCACCTACCCGCCAGATCCAAAGAACAAACTGTCAAAGCAACTATTTCCTTAAAGTCCTACATAGAAAGATTATAGAGACACAGTAAAAATAAGAATTTAAAAAACCCCCAAATTTGTCTCTTGCCATATGACTATATGTACACACACTGAATTCACACACACACACACGCACCCACGTACACTTGCTTTTCATTCACGTACCGAATATACCTTGTGACTTTAAATCTCTCGTCTTGACACAGTTAAGAAAAAAATTAAGATCTTTTTCCCCCAAGCACACAGGTACTACTGTGAAAGATCAGAAGCAAAAAAAAATACACCATGCTGAAGGGAAGTCAGACCTTGATCCATAACCCGCCCGGGTCGGGCTGTGGATGTCACCAGAGGGAAGCGGCTGCGGCTGCGGCTGGGTGGGGACCCGCCGTCTTGTTTTGCTCCACTCCCAGGAATCCCATGAATGGAATATCATTTTGTAGCCACTTGCTGCTTCTTACACCTCCTCTTAGCCACAGAGAGCTAGGAATGAACCGTATTTTGTTGGTCACTTCCTTTCGTTCTGCCACTCTTACCTCCAGGGTCAAACCCTTTGGTGGCGTGGTGGGAGCTGAGAGGTTGTGGACTCAATTCTACTCCTCAGTATAAAACTACATCCTACTATTTCACCTTCCAGCAGCACTAGACACCTTCGACACTGAAAAATGACCTTTCTAGGTGTCTGCATGTGTGGTTACGGGCTGGACAAAGGGTAAAGGGTAAAACATGGAGAGTGCAGATGATGGTAAGAAAACTCTTGTGCCAGAAGATTAAAAACACACCTTGCTGTAGACAAATATAAATCTGAGTGAACTTTGATGTACTGCAAATATATCCTATGCCATTCATATTTTTCAAAGACACTGATGCAATAACTAATACTCGATTCATCATGACGTGAAAGAGGAGTTAACGGTTGAGGTCCAGAAGAGAGCTGGGGAGTTTTGGGGTTTTCAAATATGGGTAAGTTCTGAAAGGAAGTCGCAAATTCTGTGAATGGACTCCCGTTCATCTGAAAAGCACTCCCTCTGGCAGTCAGAAGCAATTTAAAGGTCAGTAGATTATGGGTGGGAGTGAATTGGTTTGGAGAGTAAAACCAGAAGCTGACTGGGTGAGAGGGTATGACTTTCATCCCTGTGAGGGCTCCCACTGATGGGAGCAGAAGTTGCTATCAGTGGCTTGAAGGTAGTAATATTATAGGGCCCTCAATTCCCAAACGTCACAGATTCGTAAGAACCCTTAACCTCGATTTTTTTCCAGCTTTCCTCAACCGCAGTAACAGACTCTCTCTTAGTAGAGCAGCCAATTAACCAAGCATTAAAAAAAACCCACACATCTATATCAATAGCTTTGCACACAAAAAGAAAGATGTGTGAAGTAAACACTTAATCACTGCTGTAAATGATCCGATCCGGGATGTCTAAGAGCCAAACAAGTTGAAACAGGCTATCGTTGAAAAGACTAATTTAAAAAAGCCAGAAGAAATAACCTATTTCTCTCCTCTCCTCTAAGCACCCCATGTATTTGCTTTTATGTTGTAGTTCACAGTCACCGGCCTTCAGCTTACCCTTCACTCGTGGCAGATCTGATAAGGGGTTGGGACAAATATGCTGAACCTGGTTTACAAATTGTTCTGCAACTTCCCTTCCCAGATAAACATAACCCAAGTACAACTTCTGAGAAAAAAAAAAAAAGTTGTGTTTACTTGTCCTGTGCTTAAGGAGTTTTTTCCCCTGAACGTTCCCTCAGGATGCTGGCTTGCGACCTAGAAAAAGCTTGGATTTCAGCTTCAGTCTCCAAGGTATTCTACTGTTCGGCTGGGCCGGCAGCTAGGAGGGAGGGATGCTCTCTACCTTGCTGATTTAATTAACACGATTCTTCTCATTATTATGGGGATTTGGTTTCTTCTTGCCTTTCTGTGTTTGGGAAACACTGATTTATGTTTTATATTTTGAAGGAAAATTTATTGTCCTTTGACAGCTGAGTCTTGGTAAATTCATGGCATTGAAGGGACCCCAGGGAGGTGTCACAGTTGCCCTGCCCTGCCCACCTACCCGCTGCCTTCGCAAGGGCGCCCCTCCAGAAGTGCGAAGAGCCATCAGCTGTTCAGTGCCCATCCCACCTCTCCTCCCTCGGACACTCACACCAGCAGGGGCTGGCCTGTTCCCATTTATGAGCGGTGGTATTAGGAGGCTGATCAGTAAGCGTGAATCACCGATTCATTCACGTGAAACAAACAGTCCATGAATCTTTGGGCTGGATCTAATCTCTTGATTAAATGGAGCTCACTGAATTAAGTGGTGGACTGTGCTGTGCTTATTATGATGACCATGGCTGAAGCGGAAGTCGGGGCAAATTTTCTAAATATGACGATACTTGTTTATTAAATATAAAAATATATTTGAAGTTAGTACTATAGAAAATCCGGCAAGGAGGGTCATCATGATTCTGTTGGACCATCACCCTCCTCAACTACACAGTCCATCAAACTCTGACTTAGAGAAAAAGTCAAACATTCAGTGAAAACTCTGGAAGACTCACAGCAAATCTATTTTTTTAGGTGAAAACTGTCAAGCGTCAGTCAATGCCCATAATTTGATTATAGTCAAAAATCTCTTCTCCTAAGAGGGCTTCATAATTCACCTTCACTTATATTATTATAATTAACATTTACTGAGCTAGGCACTAAACTGAGTGCATACAAGTATCCTCTTGTTTAATTCTCACAAAAACCTACTGAAGCGGGTACGATTACTAGCATTCCCATTTTATCGTTAACAAACTGAGATGTGGCAAAATCTAATAATATGCCTAAGGTCACACTGTTAGTACGTGGCGAAGGTGGGACTCAAATCCAGTCCTTTCTGACTTAATATGTTCTACATGGATACGTTGCGTTGCCTCCAGGGTGTACACACTGATTGTGAAAAGAAGGTGTTACAGGCTGAACTGCGTCCCCCCCCCCCCACATTTATATGTTAAACTCCCAATCCCAGAATGTAACTGCACTTGGAGATAAGGTGTTTAAAGAGGTGAATTAAAACGACAGCCTATATGACCCATGTCCTTATAAGAAGAGGAAGAGGCACCAGGGGTGCAGGTGCTCTGAGGAAAAGTCTTGTGAGGACACAATGAGAAGCCTGCCTCCGCGAGCCAAGCCGAGAGGCCCCTGCAGAAACCAAACCTGACGACACCTTGATCTTCCACTTCCAGGCTCCAGAACTGTGAGAAAATGCATTGCTGTTGTTTGAGCCACCCAGTCGGTGGTATTTTGTGAGGGCAGCCCTGGAAAACTCATGCAGAGGGGAACATGGAAACAAGAGCTGGAAGAAAAGCAGAAAGCAAATTTGTGCTTTGAAAAGATGGTCACTTCCTCTTTATAACCACTGGAGACACCCTACCCTTGGTGGCAACTTTCCATACACACTACAGTGAGCTCTTATGTTTGTTATTAAGTGAGTGAATGTTGCAGAATGCACATGGGATGGCTAAAGCAACTCTTGACAGAGTTAGGAGAAGGGCGCCACGTTATGGGTGAGAAAGGCAGTGTTGTTGCATCACAGAAGGCAAAAGGAGAAGCCTGGTGAAGCAGGTGGAAATAGTTCTGGAATCATCTAAAGGATCTGCCTGAGCATAGCACCCCCCTACCCCCAACACAACTAGGGGCTAGCAAATTAGGGTTACTCTTCTTCTCAGGAGAGGTTAGAGCTGAACCATCTCCTGGGAACCAGGGAGCATCTTGATAACAACCCGATTGCCTGTTTAGTTCTAACAGACCCTTTATCTGATGTTTTCCCATTCAGGCAGGAAATGGAGCCAATGTTTAAACCAAACACACAAAATGGAGCCTTGGAAATGATCTGAGTTCTAGACCAGAACTTTTGACTTAACCTAGATTACAAGCCAATAGGTTCTAAGGGAGAATAAAGGAAAAACATAGAAAGCGCATCTAATTTCATAGTGGTTAGAGTTTAAACAACTTTTTTTTAAATCAAGAAGAATGAGTGTGGGGATGTGGTCCAACTGGTGGAGAAAAAAACAAAACAAAACACTAAAATGAGCTTTCGCTCTAAACCTGATTCAACAAGTCCAAGCTAATTATCTCATTCATCAGTTTTGCAGGGTTTTATGAGAGTTGTTCTTTCAAAATTTGAATTATCTTTGTTTATTCAGTGTCTATCAAGAACCCGAAATTTAGAGCGTAGCTCTGTCCTCACAACTCAGGCTTCTTAAGTTTTCTCAGACAGGAAATCCTCCACAGATTTTTATCTTCGACCACACTCTAGGGAAACACCTGGGTAAAATGTCACCTGGGGCCACCAAATCATCACCATACTGAACATAACCTAAAAGAGTTTTGGGTCAGTGACGGAAGGCAGGGAACATCTGAACAAAATGAACACCACGGCGATAAGTCCATGCCACAGATACGCACAGGACTTCTTTACACACAGGGAAGAGTTTCACTAGGGAGGCCTCTCCTTGCCTCTCTTATCTCTACCCCACCTACAGGGAATTCCATTCCCATTATCCATGTGGTCTGTTCTCCCTCCAGACAGTCTCCTGTCCGGTTTCATCTCCTTCTTCTTATTAATAGTCTTTGATTGCTTGTAGAAATCTTGAAGAAACAATTCTTGATCCCTTGAATAAAGTTTTATTCAGTTTCTGCTGCCTATCTGGCATTGCACTGAGAGCCTTATGGGGAACTTGTACAAGAGGCCACATGTGCCAAGTGAAAACAGCACTAGATTTGGGATGAATTTCATGCCCTAAGGATCTTATAATTTAATTGGAGAAACGAGACAATACACTTATCCATCAACCTGTTCAATCTGATGTGATGAGAGAGACAGCACAACTTAATGGAAAGAGCACAGGTTTTAGAGGCCTGGGTTTGAATCCTGGCCATATCACTTACTGTGTGGTTTGGGACAAGTTGTTTAACTTTTCTGTGTCTTAACCTCCTCAACTGTAAGATGAGAATAAATTATATGACCTACTTGAAAGAGTTGCCCTGAAGATGAAATGTACTGAAAAGGCACCTGAGAGTTACAAAAAAAGCGTAAGTCATTCTAAAATAAATTTCCATCATATACAATTCTCCAAACACTGCAAGGCATACTCAGATGAAAAGATTGTCTTACTCTCGGAAAGCTGGGAATTTAGCAGTAAAGAGATGACCATGCTACAAGATGAAAGAGTCTCGGTGGTAGCAGAGTGGTCACTGGTGTGCAGAGTGGATGGACATAACACGGGTGAGAGGGGGAACGGGACAGGATGCCTTGGGGTCTTCCTTAAAGGATTCCAACAGGTGGAAATGGGAAGGTCAGAAGGAGGGAGAACATACCAGGTAGAGGAAACTGTTTAAGTAAATGCACAGAGACAGCAAGTGTTTCAAGCCAAGATGCTTTGTAGAAGAGGTATGAACTGACGTAAGAAGACAAATTTGAATCCCGGTTTGCAATTTCTTAGCTATGTGACCTCTTTGGTTCACCATTTCTGATCTGCAGACTAAAGAGGATAGATAATTCATAAGTTTAATGTAAAGATTAAATATTTAGCTAAAAGTTGGCATATTTGGAATACTATAAATTGTTAATGTACTTTGATTTAAGTCTTAGAAAGGGTAACTAGAAAAACTCCCAATATTACCAAAAGAACCCTAATCAGTATCTGGGTTATGTGCTCAGAGGCGCAATCACAGCACTCATTTCCACTATCAATTAAACATTGGAGGAAGAGCCTCAAAATTTATTTGTTATCAACTTGCACTTAGTCATTATTTTATCTACAATGAAACATCATTGGAATGTCAATAGAAAAAAAAGGAAATAATAGGTGAGACGACTTGAATTTTCAACGATTTCATTAGGTTTTGCCTTCTGGGTGTTTCTCCCTCCACCGGCATGGATAAGCATACACACCGTAGGTGGACCTTTGTTCAGAGCTCACAAATTATTCACTTAAATATTTAAGCATACAAGAATAACATACTTATCCTATTTGTTGTTCCCTGAAGTTAAGGGCAATGGAAGCTAAAATATCCAGTGGTTAGAGGATGGGTATTAATGTGGGGGTGAGAAGAAGGAGGAGAAATGGAGGCTGGAGCCTAAAGCCTCAAAAACACTTAGCAACCCACACTTCTCTTCAGTAGCCACCTTTTCTTAATTCTTAGAAATCTTCCAAGGGTGAGGGTGAGAATGCTGCAGCACTTATTTTGCTGACTAGTAAGAACAGGTCTGCTGACACTCTATTTTGAGCACGTGTGTGATGGTGGTTCTAAATATGGATCACAAATGTGGGAAAAAAGACCTCCATAGTGACTTTTGGCACAGGACGGTTTCTTATTCCTCATTTCTACCAAGTGAGGAAAGATGAAATACAATCTTGACCTAGTTTATAAGAGGTACATTCTCAGAAACGCCTGTGTTCTGAGCATAAAATAATTAAGAAATTGCATGTTAATTATGTCCTTTTTTAAAAATAAATTTATTTATTTACTTATTTATTATTTTTTTATTGGCTGTGTTGGGTCTTCGTTGCTGCACATGGGCTTTCTCTAGTTGCGCCGAGCTGGGGCTACTCTTCATTGTGGTGCATGCGTGCCTCATTTTGGTGGCTTCTCTTGTTGCGGAGCACAGGTTCTAGGTGCGTGGGCTTCAGTAGTTGCAGCACATGGGCTCAACAGTTGTGGCCTATGGGCTTTAGAGCATAGGCTCAACAGTTGTGGTGCATGGGCTTAGTTGCTCCGTGGCATGTGGGATCTTCCTGGAGCAGCGATCAAACCCATGTCCCTTGCATTGGCAGGCAGATTCTTAACCACTGCACCACCTAGTAAGTCCTTAATTATGTTCTTAATTTGAAAAAAGGGAAACATCTGAAGAAGTTGTGTGGAGTCGTGCTGTTCCACATTCTTTCTCTAGAATGAAACCCACCAAATCGGACATACACAGGTGGAGGTTCAGAATGAACCAGTGCTCAGGGCTGGAATGCATGAAGCAGAAGATCTGGTCTTCTATTGGTAAAGGCATGCCTCAAAGGCTTCAGGAAAATCAGAAAGAAAGAAAAAATCATGTTGTTCAGTCTCAACTCTGAAGAACCAAATAAACCTAGTAAATTTTCTATTTGTTCATCAAAAACGGTATATAAAGTTCTCTAGAATGTAGCCCCTATAGAGTAAAGCTGCCAAACCACCTTTGATAAATTTTTAATAAGATGTTTGGCCCAGGGATAGGTGTCACCAAGAAAAGATGTCCTACATGCCTGTGAAATATGTGGGGTTGACACAAAGAACTCTATGTAGCCTCATGCATTACATCAATCACAGGGCCAAGAGGAGAAGCATGGAGAACAGAGAAATGATCGGTTCCAATGGAACATGAAGTGCAAACATCCACCCTGTTCAAGAGACAGTCACTCTGGTTGTTTTCTAAGTCATTAACTGCATCCCAGACTCAGTTTTCCTGACACTGTATGCTATTTTATGTGGTTTGGAATCATTTCAAGGAATTGGTTTCATGGCATTTTCAAAGAAAAACATAAACAAGGTATCTAGTCTCCTACTTTTACTTATGAAGTTCAAGGCTGCTTTTGCCTCATTGTCTTTGTCTGTTTACTCTTGACCCACAATAGGAAAGAATGTAGTTCACCCAAAGCATGCCCCCACCTTCTGGGCTATTCCCATAGCTCATATTTCAGCACCACTTAGCAATAACTACATACTTAAAACAGCGTGGAGACTGGTACACTACTGACCTCCCAGTATCATTGAAAAAAAAAATGAAATTTGAGTGGTCCTGCCAAGCAGAGTATATTTAGATAACATTACAAACCGTAAGAAACAAAGACTCAAGTGCTGATTGGAAAGCAGAAGGAAAAGCAGCTAGATAGGTAAACCAAAGAAAACAAGATGAGGATTAAAAATTGACTTAGTTTGCCCTTAAGAGTCAGGGTTTAGTTCTGGGAAATCTCATCATCGAAGGTCAGAAATGAAGAAATATTCTCCGACTATCCAAAGCGTCTCATGATATGGGAATGCATATGCTTAAATATCATTTTGGCTAAGGGGCGTCATTTTCACTGGGCAAAGCTGCCTCCAGGATTTTAAAGAATTAAACTAAGCTCCTTCCACAGGATCATGGAGCTCATGGAAAGGAGAAGGGACCCCACTGGGTTCTGAGGTCTAGCCTTGGTCTGACACTTATGAGCTCTGCAACAGTGAACAAACCGCCAAAACTTGAAGAGCCTGCATTTCCTCATTGGTAAGAGGCAAGTAATAACGTCAACCTCGTTTACTTCACAGGGCTGATGTGAGAATCAAATGAGACAGTATATATAAAAGTGCCCCCAAAATGGTAAAGGGCTATAAAACATAAGGCAGTGTGGTAAAGGCGTATTTCATTACAGAGTCAAAAGTTGTTTGTTTTCTCCCCTACCTCGTTCTGCATTATAACTCCTGAGATCCCTTCTTATTATTCTGAATGTCAAATTTTATAGGAGTTCGTTCAAAAGGGCAGAAACAAACAAACAAATCCTAGAGGAGTAGGGTCTAATATTGTTTTCTTTCTCTTGTTAATATTCTGTATGAAATTGGGTAAGTCCCTTTGGAAACCTCAGTTTTTCTCATCTTTGTCATGGACACAGTGCAACTTTCTATGTCGTGTTTAAAATTATTTACAAGAAAGTCTCCAGAAATATAAGCTGTTAATAAAATCTGAAATTATGAAAGTCCTCTAGAAATGAACAGCAAAAGATCTTACCCCCAAAAAACATTTATTCTTACAAGCTGTAGGTCTCATTAGCAATAATATGTCACAATTCTGTCTGTAGCAAGAGATGGGAAACAGGCTGCACATACAATACAAAATGCATTCAGTTGCTGGAGGGCACAGAAAAGGTACTTGTCACCTGAATTTAGGCCATTATACAATAAACCAAGTATGAAGCAATGAAAGTATAGCAGTTTGCCAACAAGCTTGATGTTTTCAGATTCCAGCCCACATTTCCTTATTCTTTCTGATGGGATCATCCAGTTCTAACATTCTTTTTGCCATATATGATCATTCTGCTAGGAAAATATGACTCCATCAATGTTTGGATTTGATACCAAGCTTACAGAATGCAGGCTTCAGACTAGCTGGTTTATGACAACCATACATCCTTCAGGAAGTGTCAAGCTCCCCTCACTCCCTGTGATCCAAGCCATGGGATGCTCCCCCAAAGCATCAACTGAACTAGCATCTCTTAAACTGCATGAATACAGTACTAATTAGTGATCAAGAAGCACATTGATATAGATCATGTGCTTTGGAGAAAGAGAGAGAGAGAGGGAGAGAGAGAGGGAGAGAGAGGGACTGGGAGAGAGGGAGGGAATGAGAAGAAAAACATGAAGAGCAAAGAGAAGAGAACACAAACAAAACTGGGAGCCGAAGTCTTTCTTCACTGAGGTCTATCCGTCGCTTCCAGCATGAAAAATCCTATCCCAAATTCCCGGCCATAAATGCTAGCATCACTGGTTTTTGTTCACCTTGACACACTCAAAAGGGTAGCACAAAATAGTCATTTTAAATAGCAAAATAGCAAGCCATAGCCATGTAACCTCCCTCTGTACAGGTCTGGCTGAAACATCTGTGGGAAAAGGGGCTGCTGAGAATTCAGTGAAACATAAACAATGAGAAAACCTTTCTATCCCCTTCAATTACTCAGAAATGGGAAAGGAGCATCATTTTCAAAAGAACAAATGCTACACAAGACATGCCCTTTAAATCCTTTTTAAGGTTCTGTGACCTGTGAAACTATCTGCAATATCAGCAGGAGAAAGCCCTTTCTAGAACAAATGCCCATGTTTTATGTGTACTGTATTTGCTAATCATTACTTCATAAGCAAGAGTAGATATACAGTGGGGCTATAAACAATGGCGGGAATGTAAAAGTGAATTGATCTGTCTGGCTATCTAGTAATACTCCTGGCACAAGACCAGTCTTGAATGGCTGCCAGCGACCACGGAGCCAGCCAGTGATTTGTCTGGGGGTCCTGCCCTGTCAGGCAGAAAACAGTCTTAAAGCTGAACTCCCATCACTGTGCGCACTGCCTAGATGGCGGCCGTGAGCACTTCCCACAGAGTCCCATGTCACCAAATCCGTCCAAAAATCACTTAAAAAGTTGGCGGAAAAGAAAGCAAAGAAAAAAATCGAACCAAATCAGTTTAAAAAAGTTAATGAACACCTTAATAATCCAAACTGAGGGGCATAAGAGAAAAATATGAAAGTACACTTCCGGCCAACCCAAATCATAAAGGGGTAAGTGAGAACTCGGGTATGGTCCCAGAGGTCATTACAGTTAAACTACACAGACTCACCACAACACTTAATCCACCTGCTGTATCCAACGGGACCGTGAGTAGCCCTGGGCCTGGGGCTGCAGAGCTGTGGGGACCTTCCAATGCAAGAAGCACCTGTATGGTTCTGGATATTTCAGCAATAAGGCCAAAGGATCAGATCAGCCCACCCCCAGGTGGATGCACTTCCCTGACAAAGAAGTGGGTTGACTCTGGCAACCAGAGCACCTTTTAAATCTCCTTTGCAAATGGAGACATAATTATGGGTTGACTATGTCCCTCAATTCCCTACCTGGCTACTGCCTTCACCCCACCTCCCTTCTGGAGAAAGTGAGCTGACTGCAGGACTGGTCGCAGGAACCACCTCTCCCTGCATGGACATGGTCAGGCAGCTCTGGCCAGCGCTCACCTCGAGAAGCCTTGCAGGGATGCCGGAAGGTGCCTGTCTGGCACAGTTTCTTGTATCCCTCAAGGCTGTCTCCCAAGTCCTTTGTAAGACCAGCCTGACTCAAAAATAAATCAATACATAGAAGAAACGAAAGAAAGAAAAGAAACAAAGTAAAGAAAAAGAAAGAAGGGAAAAGGGAAAGAAAGGAAAAGCCCAAAAGAGAAAATCTCGTCCAGTGATGAACCCAATGCCAGCCTCTGCTGGGTGCACTTGATTCACGGGCTCCAGGCAGATCAGGCTGCGCCTGAGTGTTTATTATACATGTGCAATACCCTTCCGAATAGATAAAGTAACAGAGGAGGCTTTCATGGAGACAGAGGGGTGCACCCTGTGAATCAAGAAGTTGCTAATTATTTAAGGATTGGCAAGTTGAATTTCCTCAAAGTGATGCATGTTTATGGCTCAGAGACCACAGAAGGGGGAGGCAGCTGCTTTGTTTGGATATTTTTTCATTTTGTATTGAATTTCATAAATACCAACCAAATTCAAACAAAACTGATTTAGATTTCACCTCATCACTTAAAATATATTTTGTTGCGTACAGTCTGCGCAGTAATCCTCTGCTATACTTTAATTTGGTTTTAATTTTATAGGCCCTGTTTTAACTGCATATTTCCAGACCTTTATTTCTCTCACAGCTCTTAGCAAAATGGTAGCTCATAAACACAAGCTCGGCTGTATAGACTTTGCATTTCATCCCAAAGTATTTCCCTTTTTATAGCCGTGGTCTTTCCATCCTGGTGCCGTGAGCTTGGGTCACAAATCTCTCTGCTATTCCAGTGTGTGACATCTTCGCTCGTTTGCTGCTGCTCATTAACAAACAATACTGCTGTGAAATTGGTTTAATGACAAAGTAATAAAATTGCTATTCTGCTCACAGATTGCCTGAGGCACTTTGAGCTCCTACAAGGCTTACTGTGGGTGCCAAGATACATTAAGCTGCTTATTCGTAAAAACTGCATCATCCGTTTTTTTCACAGGTTTTCTCCCTTTCCTATCCAGCCCTGCTTCTTTTTATCTTCAAATAAAAAGATATATTTGCTTATGTTCTTCCAGGCTGTCAAATTTTTACTCGCGTGCATATTTCTGGAAAATGAAAGTATATTTCTTTCTTTCTTTTTTTTTTTTTTTTTTCCTGGAAAGGTCACTCTGTCCCTCCTGCAAGGTTGTCCCTGGACGGAACATCTACCGCATACAGCATTAAAGCAGACGTATTTTCGCACATTACGTAAGTGAGAGCCAGGGTCGTTAGAACCTATTTTGGGACAGCAAGGGAATGAAACTATTTATGGACTAGGTTTTACCTTTTCAAAAAGCAAGGTCTGAAGAATCCTTACAATGTCTCTTCTCCTATTAAAACTGAAAATTTTACACGAAAACAACCCACACAACTCTGGTAGTGACTACTCCCATTAATATTTTATGAATAATAAAATATGTCTGCATGAAAGCAAAAATCTTCAGCAGGCACCTGTTTTCCATAATGAATTACATGTTCTGGGAAAGTGGCCTTTTTCCATTTGTCTAATGCCCATCCAGACCTGAAAATTTACTGCGGCAAGACGATGGGGAAATAACCCAATTGCGGTTTGACAGGTGGGCAGGTCTTGATAATTATGGCCAGACATCTTAACACTGTGCAACTGATGTAAATAAACATCCAAAGCACAGATCAATATTGCTTTCCTACTTTTGCATTTTGAACAACACATGCTAGCAATTTACATCCTTTCTCTCTTTCTGGCTGATTGGAAAGGCTGCATTCATTTAAACACATTGCATGCGTACACACACTCCACATATTTCATTTAAAAGTATTCAATACACCCAACAGCCGGGACTGTACTTTATAATCACATTACAGTCACCTGCTGGTATATTTCTATTAATTATGTAAACTGATATCTCAAGAGCTCCGGAAAGCATCCGAATTGGCCATTTGAATACCTGCAATACCTGGATGATAAATTAAAGAAAACACAAACCACGTTGGCAAAAAAAGATGAACTGTCAAGAATCTGGGCATCTTTTCCTCCTATCTATGCGCCTGGCATTCTTTACAATTTCATGAACTGTAGGTGTTTCCTCTTCTACATGCATCTGACCTCATAAATCTCAGGAACTGGAGATTTTATTACAGCAGCCAAAAGATTTGCAAGGCCTGTCAGTCCTGCCGAGAGGCTGACCCCCCTTGAAGATAAGACAGGGCCTGACACGGTAGGAGGGGGTCTGCCGTGGGGGAGTATATAACCAGGGGCAGAAATAAGCCACCTGCGGGAGCAAGGTGAACTATGACGACCGCGGGGCTCACAGGGGGCCCGTGGAGCCTGGGAGAAAGGTAGGAATGGGCAGAAGGACAAGAAGGAATTGAAGGCTCTGGCTGAGAAATAAGGTGAGAGGAAAAAAGAAAGCAAACACCAGTGGGATGATCATAAAATAGTATCTACACGTCATTTATTCTAATCTTCGGACCTTATTCATCTTCACGAGGAAATGTTATCTACCATTTCAAGAGCCCAGTATGAGTTCATTAGATGTGTTGCTTCTCTCAGAGCATCTTGACGTTAACATCGCCTTTTTCCTTTTTTCTGTATATTTAAGAAGTAGGAGAGTGAGGGAGAGAAAGGGGGCATGCCCAATGTATTTTCACTTAAGAAACAATGGACTTCTTCTGTAGAAGAAGTGACCAGGAGATTCGGGGATATGATGTTGGCTTCCATTTCTGAAAATAATACCTGTTCTCTTCTTTAAATGTGTTAGAATGCCTGTAATACACCATTTACCCTGTATTTAGACGTCTACAATAGATCCTGTCAGCTGTTTGTACCTCAACGGTATATATTGTAAAACTCGGGTATTTAATTTTATGCTTTTGATAAGTAATATAGATGAACAAAGGCTTAGAGGAAAAAAAATACTGCAGAAAAAAATAATATTTAGAGCTGGCCAGGATTTCTGGTTTTCATGACCGTTTTGCCATGACACGAACCTCCCACAAATACGGGGATTCAGAAACCACCAAGTACTCAAATTACTGGAGACATTCCTTGTTTTTATTTTGTGAATGTCTCTGTAAAATATTCCATCATCAAAAGCATTAAAAACCTTGTGAAAAAAAATCATACATAACAATGTGAGGAACTATTTACAGAAAGGAAGTTAGAAATTCCTGAAATTCAGTCTCTGTGCTACCCGTTAATGAAGGGTATTTATTTGTCTCTCACTGTATGCAGAAAAACGTACAAGGCTTTTCCAGGAATAGAAAAAGAACAGAAAATGTGCTGTGACAATAATTAAAACAACAATGATAGTAAGAAGAGTTACTTCTTAGAACCCCTACCGAGTGTCATAGTTCTCACAATAGTATTCTGACTCAAAGGCATTATTTCAATGTGACAGATGGGGAAACTGAGGCTCCAAATTTAGGTTGAAACAGATGGTTAACAGTGTGGGACAAAATACAAACTCAGATTCTTCTTGTTCCCAAATCTGTCCTTTCTATTGCATCTTGCTGCCCCTCCATATAAAGTGACTCATGTGAATAGCACCAATACTACGTGTGTGTGCCTGCAAACAAGTGTTAATACCGCAGATTCTTCTAGGTAATGCCAAGCAGGTGATGTACCCTCTGTTACCTAACCTTTTATATAAACAGAGATTTGAAAAGATATGACCCTCATCTGAGAAGCAGTTAGATAATATACGTGAAATTCTTAGATGCTTTTTAAAGAAAGGTATGATTTAAACACAGTCAATACTGTCATGCTCGACTTAGTTAGGACTAATCACAAAGAGCATGTTCTATCTTCTACATGGCCAAGGGCCGCATCATTAACTCTGGGAAACTCTTGGAAAATGAGTGGCACTGCTTAGAAAGGGAGATCAAAAAGAATATAACGTACAGCTCATGTCCAACTGATCATGGATGATTCCACTATTAAACATTATTAATAATAAAAACAAAAAATAATTATATAATTACGTCTGCCTTCCTAAAGAGACCGGAAATTCCATGAGGGCAGGGATTAGGGCTCTTTGGTTTGCCATTCTCTCTCTAGCACCTGCACTATAAATATTTATTATCTGACAAACTGCCCAAATATTCATACCAATGTAAGAAAGATACCGATCCCTCTCAACTTAAAGACATTTTACGTACACGTGTCTCATTCTTCTCTGTAGCTGAAAGTTGCTGTAGTGAAACCATGGGGGTGGGAAAGGAGGTAAACAGAAAAGGATGGAAATAGACTCTCGTCCAAAGGGCAATACATACTAGCTCTGGCTGTGGCAGTCTGCTCTGACCTGTGGGGGAAGAAACACAAGCTTCCCACTGCCTGCAACTTTCTTCTCATTTTTCATTTTATTTTGTTGCCCAACTGCATGGGGGCAGATATGCTTCCAACATTCTGAGATGAGATTCGGAAGACAGTATTGTGTAGGCATTTGTGGGTATGGCTGAGGCTGTGCATAGTTCTCATATTGAACTTTAAGGAAAATATACACTATGCTCTAAACAACTGATGCAGTGATTTCACACCTTTGTCACTTGCACTGGATTTTAAACTGTAAACTCCAGGAGGGCAGAGGGTCTGTTCTGTCCCGGCTCTGAATACGCCTTACCTAGCACAGTTCCTGGCACCATGACAGGTACTTGGGCAATAGTAGGTGCTCAATAAACATTTGTCAACAGACTGAATGCGTGGTTTTGAAGGAAGCTGCAAATCTCATTCCTTAATTATACTTTATACCAGCTAGTATTGGGTTAAGTTTGGATTTACTAAACAGACCCAAATCGATGGCAGAGATGACAACTCGGCAGATTATTGGCTGGCAGGAAGAAGCCAGACTAGGATTAAAATGCATCTAGAAACAATATACCACAGAGGTAAGTTGAGCTGATTGCACAAGGCATTGCTATATGAAACATTCAGAGATACACAGAAGTAAAAAGGAACTAACAAAATGCCAAAGAACTCCCAGTGACACTGGGAGATGTCACGGGGGCCGGCAAGGGTCTCTAAGTCATGAGGAAATCCACAAGCAAGGGCTCTTCTACTCAGCACATAAGGCTGCAAGTGAAACTAACAGGATGCAAACACATATGCTTACAGACCCTCGTTTTAGGCATTATCGTGCATTTCCCATTCTCATGCCCTCCGTGTCTAGATTTTTTATATCTTGTGTTCTGTTTTGTTTCTGAGGTTATATTTAACACATTTAAAAGCAGCCCATCAAAATCACTTTCAACTTGTTCCTGAAAATATAAGAAAAAGAAATTATGAAAGATTTGCCAAAATATTGAGGTTGTTAAGGAAAAGGAAAGATATGCGTCATCATGAATTAGGTCCTGACTTTAAATGTAAATATTTACATACTGCTCACGTATGTGCACCACACATATGCACACCTTTCTATCAGTACAAACACGGGTATGTGTATGTGTAACATTATACAGCACGTGAAGTATATAAAGGAAATTAGATCCTTCCTTATAGGCTTGGTATTGTTTTTCATTATCCAGTTTCCACCACTATGAAGCAAATTATGTGGTTCAAAGTTGCCTGTTATCATACTGGCAAAGGTGGGCATCAAAACGGCAGCGAGGAAGTGGTTTCCTTCACGTCACCGAGTCCCCACATTTTTTCTGTATTGGTTCAGCCCATTCTTAATGACTACGTTTAAAAACATTTCTAGGAATTTTCCTCTCACTAGTTTTGATAGATTCCCTGACTCCATTCCCATAAAGGGAATATAACTCATCTTAGTTAAAGTAATTGTCACAAAGGACAGTCAAATGATTAAAATTTGTCATCAGCCAAGAGACGAGAGAAGGAAAAAAGGCTTATAGCAGCAAACTCAATATATCACAGGGAAGATAAACAAACGGTTAACGTATTGAAAAATAAATGCTGTTTTGTACAGAATAGCACCACCTCGATGGGTGCATTGTATCTGAGACGCACTTAGTTTAAGAAAAATGAAGGATTTTTGCTACAAAAGCATTGCTTTCACAAGAAATTCAGATCAGAGCACAGCTTTCATGTTGTAATTTTAAAACTATCAAGTGGAATAAAGCAGAAGTTTATTTTAAATAATACCGGCATGAGCTTTATAATAGAAAACAAAATTGGGAAAATGTCGATATTTGCATTCTAGAAGCCAGAAAGCACTTCTATTTCGTGAGGCCCTGTGACACTCGGTTACACATTTGCAATGACAATGACAACTAGGAAAGTGCTCCAGAAATGAGAAAAATGCATTTGGGGTTAGGCCTATGCATCACAGAATAGAATCAATCTTCCTAACGAACGGCACATTAGCAATCCCAAAATGAGGGGGATCAACCTGTCTTCACTGGCTGAGAATCATGCTAAGTATAGAGCTCCCTTTAAGTGCCTCTAAATTACGTTTACATCCATATAAAGTAACATTCTTTTAATCTAATACTACATTAGTGTCACTGTTCTTAAAGTTATTACACCGTTTAAAATTTCTATAGATAGGTGGACAGATAAACAAATTAACAGACAGATATGCAGATAGCCAGGCATTTCACAGAGTAGGGCTCTCAGGTGCTCACAAATCACTGAAAGGCAGTGAACAAGATACTTATTAGCATAAAGCTGGCCAAAGAAGAAAAGTTGATGTTGAATACTGATACTCTTTAAAGTCTAATGGCTATTTAGACATGTACTCTCTCTCCCTCTATATATACAGTTTATATATATATAGTTTAACAATCTGAGATAAACATTGAGAAGAAAGTTGTCAAACATTAAGAAAAAGAGATGAATCATAGCCAAAGCATACTTAATGGCTAATGACTGAAATAGCATTTTGCTAAAGTTGATGCGCTATTGGGTGGTACCATTTCAGTTTACTAACCTGTTCAACATCCAAAATGCGTTAGAGGTCGATGAGCGTCGCTGCATCACCTGACTGGGAGGGGGTCACTCCTGGGGAACTGTGTGGTGCGCGGGATGCCCCTGGCTCTGTGTAGGCCTAGGGTGCTCAGTCCTACAATGTGCTGGCCCTGCCTGTACTGCGCAGAACAAACCAAAAGGTATGGTTCACAATTTTTATGAATTTAACATCTAATAAAATGAGAACCATCTGTTACCATTTTAAAAATTCAATTAATTTAAAATCCAACCACCAACGAAAGGAAGAATAGTGATTATGGTTTTTTCTTAGACTAGTTAACATATTTCCAGCAAACTTTAAATTAGAGTAGCAAGTTTCTTTATTTGCTTTTGTTCGTTTGTTCTTGGGCTTATTTGTTGGAGGGTCCAGGGAAGGGCCCTAAGATTGTAGGCAAAATTGTGTTGGGTGGGTACATGCACACATTCTTCTAGGGGTTCATGGGTTTCATTACATTCCTGGAGAAGTCTATGAGTCAGCAAAGGTTTAGAACTTGTATATTATCGTCCACTGCTGAACGAGGAAAAGCCTTGAGTGGTGCAAGGTGGCTTAGTAGCCAAAAGTGAAGGAGAAAGGAATTCAGTCTCTTACTAGGGAGAGATTATTTGAAATGTGGAAAACTTTACTCTTCCAAAGATTAAGCCTTGATGGAAGAACAAAGTTAGAAAGTAAATTAGAACCCCTAAATCTCTCACATGTAGATCACTAGTTTGATGTGAAAACAGCAAACTAGTATTATCTTTGGGTCCCTTTCTCCATTACCACCACCAACTAGACATTCCAAGAACAGACTTAAAGATGCTGATCCAAGAGAGTCAGGACAGTCTGTTTTATTCTAGAATGGGTCTTACAGTTGCAGTTCTGCTGGGCATCATTCCGAATCTAGGCTACTTGTGAACATTAGGTGGCCAGCTTGAGTGCACTTGTGAACAGACAGGAATATTATTTCAGCATCAGAGCAATCCAGTTTTCCCTAGGGTCTTATGGTCTAGGGAAAAACTCTAAAAATTAGATGGACATCCCAAGGCCATTGCTGAAAAGGACAGGGTGAAGTCTAGATCTACATATAGAAGGCTGAGCAAGAATCTGACCAGTCACTGAGGAAGAAGGACATCTATGTCTACATCATGGGATTTTTTTTTTTTTTTATTCCTCCATCAGGCCATCTTACTCTTCTTACATGATCTGCCTGGTTTAGAGACCAGGTTTAGCAATTGATATCTCAGAAAGAGATCATCGTTTTCCTGAATCCCAGACTTTTAGTACCCAGTATTCCTTTACCACTTGTTTAGCGTTTATGTGTGGGGTACAGGTGGGAGTAGCTGGAAGTAGGGGGGAGTGAAGTAATTTGGAATATGTGCAAATGTTATATGAATATGACATTTCACATCTTGACATGGGCATTGAGTGAGGTAATGCTTTTGTCTGACTCTACTGACATGGCTTTCCAAAAGCCCCTGCAACTTGGGCCTCAGTTTACGCCTTTGTACAGAAGAATGGAGAATAACTGACTCACAAGGATGTTAGGAAACTAACTGTTCTTGGTAAATGCTCTTATAACTGGTGCCATCTAAGTGGTGATGACTATTAAATACTTGTCAGTGTCACCTCTGCCTGTAGCCAACCATATCTCTAACATCTCTTTTATTTTTCAAACTTCCCCCTTTCAATGTTAATAAAATATTTGGCAGCTGTGTGTATCACGTAAACGCATTAGGGCATAAAAGCTAACGTTTTCTTTTAATTTTAACAATGTGCATACTATTGGGAAAGAATATTGAAAGAAATACAATACGTAAGTAGATTTTACACCACATTAGAGTTGTCCAATTTCTCATGTTTAAAATTTTTCTGCATGACTAGAGCCAGGAAGAAATACATGCCAGCATAATTATATGAACAGTTGAAATTTAAACATATTGAAAAGGAGAAGAGAACATGTCCACCCATTTGTTTTGGGTTTTTTTCTTTTTTTCCCCTCCATAACAATCCCAAAGATGAGTAATTTCTTTTCATAGAGTCAAACTGAAGGCACAAAGCTTTAACATTCAAAGGAGGGAGAAAGCGGGGGAAAAGAAGCTTTTTTAAGTACTGTGCAAATCAATACACACAAAAAATCTCAAGATGATAGTTTAATTAAAATGTGCACAAGGCAATTCATCAGCCTCTTCCCTGGGTGTACTAGCCTCTCGAATTTGGCTTCTGCTTTCTGATCCCTGATGGTTTTAACTCGAAGGCATTTAAAATATCTTTCAACCGGCACCTTTCCACTTAGCTTACAATCCTTGTTTTTCTTCATAAACAGGAAATTGTACTGGCTTTGTGATGTTTGTTATGCTTCATGCTTTTTCATCTCCTGTATGAGCTTTGCCTAGCATGAAATGCTGTCATGCAGTGAAATTTACCTGAGAGCTAAAGGGAGAAAAAAAAAAATCTTCCAAGTATATTTGCTTACAAGTTCATAGCCAGCTAAATCACTCGCAATTTTATGCTACTGGTTATTTCAATTTAAATGTTTGTAGAAGTACATATAAAAATAAAATAACCACTCCCACAGACATCAAAATGAAAAATCTGCTTGGATTAGAATATACTGTAAGTTGCTTTAAACCACCATGTAGGAATGTTAATATTATTCACTTCCTATTACGTAGTGTTCTAGGGATACCTTGGCAGGGACATAAAGCTACTGAACTCTTGGCTCCTTAATAGTTTGACTCCCTTTGTAATTGCTTTGTTCACTGGCTGCCCTGGGTCTTTATAATTGGTTAAGAGTCTAAGGTCACAGATCCAATATGGTAGTACCTCCCACTCTTAGCTGGTTGCTAAGTCTTTAATGGTAGCTTTATTTCAGTATCATCTTTTTTTTCAGATCCAGAAACTCTTCTTTTTATTAAAAAATTCAGGTACATGCCCTATAATGTTTTTGTTCAACCTTCCCTCCCATCCACATACAGTAGTTTTCAATTCAAAAGCCACCCAGTAACAAATGTAGCCCAACGTCAAATCCAAAGAGATTTTTTTTTGAAAACTTCTTGAGATTCCTTAAATGTTTAATTTTTTAAAAAATTACATACACCCATTTGGGTGGATTATAAATTAAGAAAATTTATTTAAAATGATGTAAGAATCTCAGTTCTTAGTGTCTTAATTCGTTTTTCAGAACATTCATGAACACATAACATAATAATAATCAGGGAGAGGGAGACCTTTAATTTTTCTTAAAACCTAGATCATAATGGCATTGTGAAATTACACAGAAAAAGGAAGCAAGCTATATGATCAAGATACTTCCTGTTATGTCTTTTTTTCTTTTTGAGATAATTAAATCGTTGACGTGAAATGATTTTGGAGGCAGGATGTGGTGGATTAGAAATGGTTCTGGACCTAGGGACTTGGTTTATTCAATTTTGGGCTTTGCCTCCAACTTGTTGGGTGGCTCTGGGAACACATTTTCCCTCTATGGGCCTCAATTTTTTTTATTCTTATTTTTGTAAAACGAACATTTCAGCTTCGATTATTTACAAGGATTTTCCATTTATAGTTTATTTCATTTAAATTATTCAATATTTAGCTCAATTTAGCACTTTCTTAGCAACTCTCCAGAGTTGACAGGAATATTATTTTAAATTCCCCATTAAGTCTAAATAAAGTATCAGTCTCGCTAAACAGTTTTACTACTGATATAAAGCCCTTTAGGGTACCTTTTGATACAGACACTAAATAATCATTCATCACGTATTTATTTTTTCAATAACTATCAAGTGAGCACCTGCTGTGATCAGGCACTATGGCAGGTACCCAGATCTTGGAGAGCAAACAGACCATCGTTTCTGCCCTCAAGGAGAAGGAGGTGGATTTTTTTCAATGGAGCAAACTTTTCTTCAGTTAGTTTTACAGTTTCTATAAAGTTGATGCTAACTAACTGTGTCTCCTTTCCTGAGCACAAGCTTATCACAGAGTGAGTGCAATTGAATCCTGGTAGGCATGTGTTGCTGGGAGCCATGTGAGAGATTTATTATAAAAGTTAGCTCTACTGTAATTATGATTTCATTGACTGTGTTTGATACTATATTTAATGCTCCCCTTTAAATAAAGATTTGAGTCACAAAACAATATATTCTCATAAAACGACTCAGGCTGTATATTATTTCATTTTATTACAAATGCCCAGTTTTCTAAAGAAATTGTAAAATATTCATGTATTATTCCAAATAATAATTCCAGGACTGGATGGATAACAAGGATGATTCATTTATTGCATTCAAGGGGAAAAGATAATTGTTTCGGAAAATTGTCAAACTCATTGAAAAGTAGGTTTGTTTGGGATTCTAGAGTTCATCCGTATTAGTGGTACCCAATAAGGAGACTTGGCAAGGAATGTGCTTATTTGGGAAAGAATTCTTGATAGAGATGAACTCTGGTGCAGCAACACGTCAATATAAACGGTGAAGCCAGGAAAGACCCTTAGTAAATAAAAAGGTCCTTCAGTGCAAAGTTGCCTTTAGAGACTAGGGAGCTTTAAAAGCTAAGTATGACTTCTGAGGGGAGCATGTCAGGCAGGGGAAGGGAGAAGACTTGTTGATTAAATTGTGTTTTGAGGTCACAGATGATGGTGGGGTACAATACACATGTTCCACTGATTTAAAAAATTACATAGCATAGTTTTAGTTACCCACAGATTCCAACTTTATTCCCCTCTTGCTAGGTAGTCAGGAACTTACAAGAGAGATAATGAGCTCCCCAAATCTCAATATCTAGAGTCAGTTTAGATAACCTTGACAAATGAAGGTGACTGTTTAGGTGGGGAAATAATCTGATCTGACCATCTTAATAACTCTAAATTCAGTGGCGTTTTGAGAAACTCTTTGTAACTTTGACCCCATGTTTGAGTTCTCTTGCCCTTCTAAATAGGAGTGTCTACGTTGCAAGATTTAAGAAACAGCTTATAAAAATGATCAAAATAAGGCACTGTGCATAGCCTCTACATAAAAGCTAAGTGAGATATACTTTCCATAAGATGGTATTTCATTTTTCTCTAGTGCTGCCCATTAAAAATGTATGAACCGCTATGAAAGTGACAAGCCAAAAGTGTATGAATGGTGACTCTTGGAGTAAATTACTTTGGAGCAGTGCCCATCCACAGTGAAAGATCCATGCTCTTCACAGCCAGATCAACAACACGCCATGGGGAAGACTTTGCTTTGTTGCTGAGCTGTCAGGGAGCAGGATGTCAAGGAATATCACCAAGAAAAAACACTCCTGATGTAACGCCATACTCTCCCAAGATTTTAACCTTCACAGCTATGGAAAACTATGGAATGTCTATTGAAGTCAATACTTTCATTGCATTAAGAAGTTTACCCCTTTACCATTCCATCCAAACATGGAAGAAGAAAGATATACTTTGTTACTTTGCCTACTGTTCCCATTTTATAAAGAATCTTGTGCTTCAAACAGATGTTAAACTTTTTTTTTCTACACTAGTTGGTCTTTCCTATCGGAAAATTTTAACTGTGGGTTGAAATCACGTTCTCTATACTTTTCCACCTTAGGAAGCTCCTATATGACCATAGATGGAGTCGTCCTTTATAGGGTCCCCTCTAAAAAACAGTAATCAGTGTGGATTGCCCCTAAATCCCTAAGCTCCTCCCATACCCTCTATCACCAAGGCCTCCTCTCTCTTTCTGGACAAGCTCTTCTGCTCCAGGGCCTTCAATAACATCTGTACCCTCAGGCCTAACTTTCCCTCCCCTTGTGCGGTCCCACAGTGTTTCCTGTTATTCTGACCTCGCCTTCCCTACAGGGCTCATCTCTATTTTATGCTATCTATTGTGAAAACAAGATCATCTTCCCAGAGAAACCATCAGGCCTCACTCAAATCTGCTCTCATTGTGGAAAGAATCCCCAAGCCCTTGCTCCCCAAGGCACAGAGCCCAGAGTTGTTGCAGCTTCTTTTTCTATTCACACCCCATGCTGAATTAGTCACCAAATCCTGCCACATTTTTTTAACAATAGAGATAAAATCAGTCTCTTTTTTCTTCATTTTAATGGCTAAATCTCCGATTCAGGTTCTGTTTAAGTCACCCATAGCCTACTGTGACTGGTCTCTCTCCTTCTCTTCTGATCAATTCAAAATACAATGCTTAAAATTGTTTTCACCTCACTTACTTTGACTAGATTTTTTTTTTTTCAGTTCACAGGCTTAGAATCATAAAATAATAGAATTTTAAAGATAGAAAGGACCTTAAAAATCACCCAGTCCCCATTCTTTTATGGATGAGGGAACAGGTAGTGAGGAAGGCTAAACTGCCTAAGATCACACGAGTTGTCTGAGCTGGAATTAGACCCAGGCTGCCGATGTCCGCGAGTTCCCTTTAACAGTCCACATTGCATCATCCTTTGTGTGAGCACTGAACCTTCCGTTCGTCCATAATGCTGTGGACTGCTGTGTCTGTCTTTCTCACCGTACCTCACACACTTGCAAATTTCTTTCACTCTAGTCAGGGAGAGCTGGTTTCCTCCCAGGCTCTTTTACTCAATTTCCCCACTTTCATGGACTCACATATTATTTCCATCCAACTACTACAACACTTCCTTCCTCTGATTCAAAACTAACTTCACATCTAATCTCCTCTAAGAAATGGCATGCTAGCGGTCACCCTCTCACCGCAACACTCAGCTTTCGTGTAAATTTTCTTTCTCGGCCTTCTCTCTAGCTTATTTGAATTCAATTCACCAAGAAGTTACCAGCACCTACTAAAAACTAAGCAAAGTGAATAACCCCTTGTCACTTAAAAGGCAGGAAAAAACAAACAAACAAAAAAACCACACCAAAAAGCCAAAACAACAGCAACAAAAACCCCTAAGCCAATCCAGAAATGATTTCAAACCCTCCATTAGTTTGGAAACATAGCCGAAGATCAGGGCTCTCATTCACAAAACACAGCCTAATTTTGTTCTGTTATGATGCCTAGAGGAATCGTTTTCTCTTCGGATCCATTTCAGTCTATTCGCTAGTGTCGCTATTAGGCTATGGAAGGGTTTCTAGGAAGGTCTAGCAATAGAAATCATCATTATTTTTTCTTTGTTAATGATTATTGGTGTTACTGGAAAAATCATACCATCTTCACGAACTGCCAATTGTCTCAAGAAATTTCACCCCAGTCCTCGGAACTGATATAATTCATTATAATATACTGCAAGGGACTGCCCACAATTGCTTAATAAAATTGTGTCCTTAGAAGTATTCTTTAAAATTAGTGAACTGGGGGCTGGAAATATTTTTATTGTATAAAGATTTTCCATTGTAATGGAATTGGACTTATTCATAATATCTAAAATTCTGAATTCGTTTAGTCACCAGCTTGATGGTAAATGGGCAGGCGTTATTTATTTAGGGTGTGGGATAGGCAAGCTTTCCTTCTGAGATGAAATTATTGGCAACTCTTTAATTAATCTAGTAGAAGATGAACTGAGACTGCAGGATATTAGTTCCTGCTGATACCCTAAAAACATGACACTCTTACATCATAACTAATGCTCAAATCCCTAGGGACACAGCATCCTGAAAATGTTACCTGAAATGAGAGCTGGAGTACTTGTTACTGTGATGGAACCAAAGTATGGATTTGACCTATCTGCAGAGCTTTGAAACTGGGGCATTATTTTGTCTGCGGGTTATGGCCCCATTTCCAGAAAAATCTATCTGAGCCTAATGTAACCTAGCAAATCTTTCAAATGAAAGAGTCTTGTGGGAGGCAAGTTGTCATTTTCTGACATATTATTTAGGGCTCAGCTCAGGTCTCATTCTTTCTTCTTTCCCCACTTAAACCCCCTGCTCATTCTCCACAAGCGCCATTTTCTAATTAAGGCAAATGAAACTCGTAATGTGTAGAAGGGAGATGTGACCTCCCCAGTGAGCCAGGCGTGCTCCTCCCCGCACACCATTAAAAAATAGAATCCAGGGGTGGTTGTTTTTTTAATTGGTATCACTTTGTCTTTAGTGCAAAACACATGGCAATAATTTAGGGAACTTCAGTGTTTCTCTTGTGGCAAATTGATAGCATAATTTTATTATGAGTGGAACAATGACTTCTGGGAGCAGGAGAGATTCTCCCAGAACCACACATAACTCGGTTGACTAAACGTAATACTTGAAGAAGGTAATGAAAACAGAGCTGAGGCTCAGCAAGGACTCAGGGATTTCCGTTTCTTGCTCCCATCAAAAGGCTACTCAATAAATCATACCTGAAGCTTATTTAATGTCAGAAGCCAGGAAGCTGACAAAGTACATTGGGGTGCTCACCTCAGAAAAGGCACACTGAGTCATGCGGTCTCTGGTCCCTGGACCCGATGGGGTCATATAATCCGTCTATGGATTTTAATAAGTAACCTATTATGTTCCCTTTGGTGCTAATTATTTTACACTTTACTTGTTTCCTGTTTACTGACATTGCTTTAGTAATTTCATTATGAAAAAATTACGAGGCAAGGTAATCTGGATGACTTTTACTATTCTATTCCACAAGGGGTTTCTACTTTGCTCTTTAACATTCTTCTTCTATACCAGCCGAGGCCACCAACACAAACACAAACACAAAACACTGAATCCATGGGAACACTGTAGGATAACAGGAAACCTGCATATTTTGCAAAGCAAAGAGCCACACTGAGTCACACAGATCCAAGGCTATCAGTATTTAGTAACTCATAGCTCGGAAGGTATTTGGAGTTTACCCTGTGGAACTTGGCTACAGGTAACACAGGAAATAAACCAGCTGTGACCAAATTCCATTGTGCTACTTTCTATACACCTTTATGAAGAGGCAATTTGCTTATGGGCACTCAAAAATACCTATGCATCCTTTCAATGGCAAAGACAAAACAGTGAGAATCAGATACACAGTTAAAAACAAACAAACAAACAAACAAAGAAACCACTCTGCCAAAATGAAATCCTCATGCATTTCACTGGATACGTTACTTTGAGTATTCTTACCCATCAGACTACTGGAATCAGAGTCCCCTCTTTTGAAGAGGATACTTTTCTGGATTTTAGAAAACAGTGCAGAGACAAGGAAAGCTCCCATGTGTTTCAAATTTTTTAAGTGAAATGATATCCAAAATACAGGGTTAAAATAGCTGACAATTTAACCTTGAAATTACCAAAATGTCAATATCAGCCAGGTGAAAGTATGCAAATATCTGTGACCATCTCTGTGAAGGAGATCTATCAATCAGTAACGAAAAAAGGAATCCTCTGGCCATCCTTCTTATGATATAGGCTTAGTCAAGAATGACCAGGTCCTTCATCAAGAATTGAGCTGAAACCATTAAGCCAAGATCATTAAAGAGATTTTTCACCTGTGGGTTTTGAGGTAGAGTTGAATCCAGATCTTTGGGCATTAATCCACTGTCCCACCACTCCCCTAGTAATCACTGTTAAAGTTTTTGTTTATCTAAAGTCTTTAAGCAAGGAAGTTTGGAACTCAAGAGGTCAACATTAAACAGCCTGAAACCTCAGCTCGCAGGGACTTATCTAAAAGATAAGCTCTATCTAGAGACAGACGGCAAATCTCACATCTCTCAATGTTTACCTTGCAAGGGAAAAAGAGAAAGAACTCTGATGTGTTCCAACCTGAGTGCAGAATTAACAATTCTGAACAGGACAGGGAGTTAGTGCAATCAGTCAGCAATAATGATTCTGATTCAAGCACAAAAGTCATGCAAACAAAAAACCCAGAAATCAGGCTTTCTATTATGATTACAATAAAACAACGAAGCAGGAAAGAGACATGAAAAAAGCAAAATTAAAAAAAAGGAAAACCTGTATGTGTTTTCCTACCCAGGTTGCTAATGATTTTGCAGATAAAAATAATTTTCCTTGTTTCTAGAGAATAGAGGAAATAGTTCTGAAAAGTCATGAATTGGATAGAATTTCTGAGGTAAGAACTGGGAAGTGCCACCTAGCTGATGCTTATTCTCTAACATTTGAAAAATCCAACACAATCAAAACAACAGCAGTAACAACAAAACAAGTCAAGAGGTTAACGGGACCTACACTTACTCCTTAACAGAGCAGATTCTCAATTAAGTAATTTTTGGAAGGCACAATTCTCATGAATTCATGAATGAATGAGTGAAGTGAATTAGGACCTGGCCTAAATGTGATTCATAAAATACTTACTTCTCTGAGAGTGAGTTTTTAGAATATATTAAAAAAACACTCTATCCTGTGGATAATGGAAGAAATAAGGAAAAAATTTTACTGGAAATGGCAGCAACCTGGTATAAAGGACTGAGAACTCAGAACGCAGCCACCAAGACTCTCATTTTTATCGGTAAAAAAATTTAGGGAAAGTAAACAACATGGTGTTAGTATATTCTGACCTACCACTTTATCTTCCTTTTAATAGCTTCTAATTTAAAGGCTCTGTTTCAACTTTGCATTTACAAGCCCCTTTCTATTCTCTGCATTTTAGAAACAAGTTAGAGGCTAATTTGAAAATTCCTTTTTCTTACTTTTTTTAATACAGCTTTATTGCTCTGTGACTGGGGTTAGGAATATTTAAGGAATCGGCTGCTGTAAGATAATTCTGTAATATTTTCAAGGAACTGTCTTCATTTTTTTCCTACTTAAAAATAAGTACATAGCAAGTCAATATCATCCTACTTTAAAATCATGCAACCCACTGAAATATAGACTTTTATTTCTGTGTCACTTTGAGAAACCATGTCGACCATGCCAATCGAGATGGATAAAGGCCTTATTTGAGCAAACTTTTGTCTCTCTTCCAAATACTGCTATAATGAAGTACATAAGTAGGTAGAGCCTTGTGCCTAACCCAGGACTTGTCTGTGGAGTTTATTGTCTCTATCAATGAAAGAGAGGGGACTAATTCTAAAAATCTTCAAATATAGTCTACATTTTTGGCTAAATTCCCCCCTCCCCCCCCCCATATTTAGAGACTTTTGAAAAAAACGCTAACATTCAGCATGAGAAATTTTATTTTCAAAAAAGTTCTCATTTAAATATTTTCTTTAAGGGGCATTTTTTGGAACTGTTTCAGAAACTTGTTGCATTCCTTTTTTGTTGTTTTGTGTTTTTTCTGTAGCACTGTACTTTCCTCTAAACGAGGAACTTTTTTTCTCCCCTTATTGGCATTCCAACCCAGCAAAGAAATATGCATCCTGAGATAATGCTGCCAGCTTGCTATGAAAACCATATTTCAATCTTTTTTTTGCAGAGCGAAAGGGAAAAGCACAAAGGAGCTGGTACAATTGAATGTAAAGGATTGCAGCAAACCTCCCCTTTGAGTCCCCTCGCTGGCACCCCCTTCCTTTATTTCCCTCTCCACTCCTTTTGTTTACCATTTTTAAAAGGCTCTTGCTGAGTCTGAGCCACTTGCCCAAATTTGGACTGAATCTCGATTTCTGGGAATGGTGCTCCCATCTCTACAGGATAGAAGATGTCTAGAAATACTGGTGTGACATGGCAATGGATTGGAGGCACAGCTGCCTAGGTACAATAGATGTCTTCAATTTGCAGGTCAGTGTGGGAATGTCAGGAATCTGCTGCAGAAAGTAAAACAGGAAAATACGGTAATGGTCCTTTTTATTCAAAATTGGCATGCCAGGGGTTGATGCCCTGGTCACCCCCAGTTCCATTTGCTGTAGACAGAGCAAAATGAAATCCATTTAAATTTCTGGGCAATCCCTCTGGTTAAACATTAATCATGTGTATTTTTCTTTTCATGTCTTTTAATCTCTCTTACCACCTCCCTTTGGTTTTCCTCTCAGAAATAACTGCAGGTCCCCAAGAAATGATAATATGACTGTGGAGACAGTGATTGGAAGCTGGGTAGAGCTGGAAAAAGACTGGAAACCCTACTGCTGACACAAACTCAGCTCTTTCACCCCAGGAGCAACTATCGGTAAGAAAACGCTCTGGTTTTAGCAAAAGCCCTTACGAGGCTTTTGGGCACCGCATCCCTGGCATGTCAGCCTCCTTCCCTGGTCACTGATTTCTCTGGCAAAGGAGGCCATGTGAAAGAGAAGCCCTGCACCTCAAGCTCACTGACCTGGAGTTCAAAAGCACGCTTTTTTCCTTTCCTCTCCTCAGCATCGGCGGTTTCAGCACATTAAATGCTGACAATGAACCTAGCACCTGGCAAATCTGACTTGAGATTTAAATGGATTTTTTTTTCAGAAACATAGATGTTACTTGGAAATAATCAGCAAAGACAGCAGCTCTGTGTTTAACAAATGGCCGCGGTGGAAACTGCTGAGCAGAGAGAGGATATTTGGTCCAGCCGGCTCGTTCCCTTAGGTTTATCTCAACTCCACCTCCTTGGTCTATCACTCTCTCCTTCAATCCTTTTTCTCTTGAGATAAAAGTGTCCAGCTGTCTCTGTGCCTCATTTAGATTTCCTGCACCACTGGCCAATTATTCCATATGTTTACTACAAAATTATTTTCCTCAATTTCCAGCTTACTCATGATGTCCTAATATTACAATGTTATTTCCTGGTGTCCGCTCTCCTTGCCGGGGAGTGACAACACACACACCTTTGAAAATGACTTGTCTTTGCTGTAAAGAAGTGCAACCTCTTTTACCACGGACCCAGCCTCCTACTCATCTAATTAGGCTTCAAATTGGGCTTGGGGATTCACTGACAGAGGGCCTGACATTGACCCTGTCTTCAAGCCCACCTAGAACACTATTACTGCCCTTCAAATGTAAGGAGCAAAGAAAAGCATCTGGCCACCCACATCTCTCTGGACTGATGGATTCCTAAGGAAAATGATTGCTTTCCTTAGGCTACCACTCTGTTCCTGTCCATATTTTAATCAGGGCTGGGAATGTCTTCTAACAAAACTGCTTTTTATTTTCAGAGCACTCTTAACCTACAACATGTTTGCACACACAAATTCTTTTGTCTCCTCATCTTTCTATTTCACACGTAAGAAAACCAAGTCACTCGGGTAGTTAATGAGCCTTCCTAAAGGGAAAAATTCATTCCCAAGATAACTTCCCCAGCACAGTTTTTGTTGTTGTTGTTGTTGTTGTTTTTCTTCTTTTGGCCATGCTGTGCGGCTTGTGGGATCTTAGTTCCCTGACCAGGGATAGAACCCAGGCCCCAGCAGTGAAAGTGCTGAGTTTCAACCACTGGACCACCAGGGAATTCCCCCAGCACAGTTCTTTAGTCCAAATTGAGCAAGCTCTTTTACCTAGTCTAGCAAAATTCGTCAGCATGGCCAAACTGAAATAGGTGAAACAAAACTGTCGCTTCCCGTGGGGGAAGTTCCACAAAGTGGATGTCTGATTATTAAAAGCTGTTGCAGCAAGAAAGATTGTTGCAAGACCATTGATGGAAGGGTGGGGCAAGCAGGACGAAGATATGTTATATCTTCAGTTTGAGAGGCCGTACAAGGACACTTAAATCTATTACGCAAAGGAACTCTGTGAGCTATCCTCGACTGGAAAGTTCTTCAAAACTTCAGCTTCATGAATTTTTATTTGAGGCCCTGGAGATGGCCTCCCATCCAGAAAATAAGTCCTTTATCCCTAGTATACCTGTCTGCTGTCAATAAGTCACCCTATGGATTTTGCTTGTTGGTATACAGATAAGGATACAAGGACTGCAGTGGCATGAGTTTTTAAAAGTACGGTATTTCTTCCTTTTAAAATTAGACCTGGAAATAGGAACTTAAAATTAATATTATAATTCTCGTATAGTATTGAGGACAATTACATGAGAACATGGAAATGTTATGATTTTTCGCACAGTATTTTTAGCTTAGGGACTTTTAATTGTCAAAGTTAAGACTTTGCCATATTTTGACGATTGCTATTGTCAAAGATGTATGAATGCATCCCAACAAATTATTCAAGCAAGAAATTCTTCATGAGAAAAAATAATTTTCAAAAAAAATCTTTTGTCAATGAATGCATGTAAGCATGCCTCCTGAGAAAATACAAGAGCATCAATACGCAAAACCTTCCTTCAAAACGTCTAACCTCCACAGCTATTTGAAGCCACTTACCTCCTAGGGATCCCTAATCTTCCCTTCCTGGCATCAAAGAACTACAAAAAAAGGATCATCTAAGAACTACAAAAGTCTATCTTTGTTTAACATAGAAGCTATGCGCAGCAAGTTGTCTGCTCTCAAATTTTACTGTCCCTTAAATATGGGTCTATTTCCTCCTGAATGAAATCTCCATTCAAGTTTGTAAGCGATTTAATGATCTTTATTGATATCATTGTATGACATCATCATAATTCTCTCTCATTTGTACAATTACGTACTTTTAACTATCTTAATGGATAGCATCTGTGGTGCGTGCCAGCACTAGGTTGAGCACTTAGCATGCAGTATTTCTCTGAAATGTTACAACTATATAAGGTGTAAACGACTACTGTCCCCATTCTACAGATGAGGAA